>NC_041349.1:24053925-24193925 GCF_004354835.1 Perca flavescens
CAGCTGCAATGTCCTTAAGAGTTCAGATGGTTGTTAATTATAAACAACAAGTTAACAATCTTCATTCAGTCACCACAAAGTGAGGACCTTCTGTACATAATTAGGGAACATGACCACTTGAGGGAGAATTTGCAACCCGGGATGGCAAATTGTGTTGTCTGCTTTGCATATGCCTTATGGCATAGTTCCACCAGAACTTTCTGGCCTCCAAACGGATTCTCAGTCTAATGTTGAGCCATTAAACTGCTGCCTTTCAGTCATAATTGCACAAAACCTACTTAAGTAGTCACTTCTTCACATTAGCATCTTCAGAAGTCAGGAAAAGCCCCTAAGTTATGTGAAAACAGAACCATTTATAACCTAGATTCTTCATAATTATCCATGTTCATCATAGCCTGTTTATTCATGTTCTATTTACAGTGGTGCTTACTGACCATGATTATGACTACAGCTAATTATCATTACAGGGCAATGGTTTGTTAGGATGTCTGTGTTTTTTGGTCATTTTGGTAATTACCTGGCCTCCTAGATTTGGTAGATTTACTTACTCAGGTTTTTAGATATTTGTGCATGTATTTGAAGGGGGGAGAGGGGTGCTGCTTTTTTACATGCCATATTAGGACTTTATGTCAAGTACAGCACGAAACATGCCATGTGAAAGGTAACCTCAAATTCAGAATATACGTCATGTATTCATTGGGATGAAATGTTCCATCAGAAGCTTCCCATTTTCTTTGTTAATGAACACTTGTGTTCTGTGTTTGTGTCTTTTAGATGTCCATGGACAACAGAAAGAGGCCAACGGGTTCCTCCAACTCTGGCAACTTAGTTTACTGGTCCTCCTCGTTCCCGCGGCAACCAGCCAGGGTCCTGATTGTGGAGGCGCTGCCACCGTGGTGGTCAGAGACCTGTACGGTGCTGTGTGATGCTCTGGAGAACTTCCTGTCCCTGGCCTGTAGTCTGGACGGACCCTGTAGGATCCCACTGCTCAGCCTGTACGTCATCAGCAGGCAGCAGGAATGTCTACTGCCATTTGTGGTAAGTTAGATGAAGGCAACGTGTTATTGCTTTTTCTAGTTCCTCCTCTCTCACCCCGCTCTTCCCTTTTTTGCATTCTATCACCCATGTTATCTCTCACTTCCATACCTTTTTCTTCTGTCCCTCTGTATTTTCAGCAGGTTCGTGGTAACCTGGCCAGGCTGCGTTCCTGTGTCGAGGAGCTGAGGACTATTCCAGGTGAAGGTTGTATCAGAGGAGCAGCCAGAGGAGGCGAGCTGCTGCGTCAGGCAGTGCTGGACAGTCTGCAGCAGTTTAAACAGTACATCAGACATATCAGTACTGACAAGCAGGCCGGCAACAACATATCTGTGGAGGTGAGCTTTTTTTTTTTTTACAAATCAAACATAGTAAAAAAGGCCTTGGTATTGGTCATTAAGCTGCTGTTACCCTGAGGCATCATTCTAATATGCTTTTAAAAAGATCTTTGGTTCAAAAGTTAGCCTATCACAGATAGGTATAATACTCCAAACTAAATCGGTGTATTTTTATTTATTTTTGTTTTTGAATACAGCAAACGTCATGACTCGTGAGTTCTGTTCATTTCATAGCACAGTGTTTTAGGAATAGCATCTTTGTATAGTGTAGTAATCCATCTGAGAGCATCACTCAACCCATCTTCTGTAGACAAAAAGTGGAGATGCTGGGGATTGAACCCAGGACCTCATACATGCGAAGCATGAGCTCTACCACTGAGCTACATCCCCACATGGCTTTACCACAAACCGCAATGTTTCTGACAAAAGTTGGGGCCACAATAAGCTAGTTTTAAAAGCTAAATTAGCATGTGTACCAAATTGATCTGACTGAGAAAAGTGTCACAATTTATGTTAATGTCACGAAACTTCACATTCTTCCCATTTGAGCTTTAACGATGATCACTGCCAGTGATCAACTTCTGCCAACCCTTTGTTCTCTTCTCAGGCAAATGGGCGAGCATGACAATGGCTGTTCCGCTTTATAGCCTATATTGACATTAAAAATTAATGATCACACAGAGTATTACAAGTGACAAAAAGTAGTTTTCTTAACTTTTTGGACCATGACTTAACAGGCTTACATCTTCACCTGTTTCCCCCATCCACACCAAAATGCAAGGCCAGCATTTTTAGTTGAGCACTGTAGCACTCGTGAAAAGCTCAATTGTCATGTGTGAAATAGGGGATGGAGGGTCGAGCAGAGAAAAAAAAGATGTGTTATCAAATGTAGCCATCTTAGTGTAGTGTAAGTGTACATAGTAGTCTTTAGTTAATGTGACGAAGTTTACATGAAAATATGGCTTTAACAATCATCATTCCAGTGGTCATCATCTTCCTTATAAAAGAAAAACATGGAGATGCTGGGGATTGAACCCAGGACCTCATACATGCGAAGCATGCGCTCTACCACTGAGCTACATCCCCATTTTTTACCCTCTCGCTGCTCCAGAGAAATAGCAGCCTTTCAGACGAAACAAATGTTTTGTGCAGTGCTATTGTATAACAAGTCATTTGTACTAAATGTTTTTCTGCTTCTGTCTCTCTAGATCCATTATGAAGGAGCGTCTCTTCAGCTGCAGAGTAGCTCAGAATGAATAGACCCCTTTTTATATTCAAGCTTTGTACTTCATGCTAATGTAGGGAAAATGCTCCACTTATATCTTTTAAATGAGGTCTCTTCACGTCCAGTTCGGTGTATTTAGCAGCTGCAATAACATATTGAATTAGACATCTAATTTGCATTTTTACAAGCTTAATAAATTCTCTGTTGACAGTCCACTTTAGTGGCTAAAATATGTATCAGACAGTCCACTTAAAATCAGCTCATGTTCATTTTTAAATGCAGAAAATGGGCTCTATTCATCTGCTGCAGAGCCATCTGTGAGTGAGTTGTAAAAGATAACATCAGGAAAGCTTCAATACTTGTGATTGCCTTCCTGCTAGTTTTTCCGCTCTGATCAGCTATCATATTTACAGTAAGTGGCAAATCCTGTGAGTGCACAAAGTATTTAAAGCTATAGTACGTAGTTTCTGTTTCCCCAGTGAGGAATTCTAAGTAATGACAACAAAACAGGCGGCGCGTCCACATTATGCAAGCCTTCCGTGATTGCGCTCAGCAATGTTTTTTTAATTTGTTCAATTTGTTTCCACTCACTTTTAATGATTAAAGTGGATGGAATTGTTGACATCCATATAAAGTCATAGCTATCACTTGGATGCAGCACATTTACTAGAACTATGAATTCCTATTTGTGTTATGTTATGCAAAGCCATCTTTGCGCTAATATTCCGTACACGTTCCAGGCTCAAACCTTGAGACGCAAATACAACATTTTAGATTGCAGCAAATGAGAGTTTAGGGGAATAGTAATATTACTGAATACTGTTAAATTTAATTGTTGGACATATGGGGAACTGAGAGATGAGCCAGTCACTGTTTTTCTTGATAAATTTGGACAACAAGCCTCTGGGTTGTTGATGAGGATTTCGCAAATCCAACCAGCATTATTAGAAAACTCTGGACAGATGATTACACTAAGACCCAGTGTTTCTGACAGCAGCAGATATGAATAGCACTATTAGGAGACAGAGAGACACTAAGCAGAGGCATTGCCCTCTTTCTGTGTGTGTGTGTGTGTGTGTGTGTGTGTGTGTGTGCCTTCCTCTGTGATGTGTCAGCAGCAGATTCTACTTTTGGCCAAACAGCAGAGAGCAGAACCCATCAACAATCCCATAATAATCATCATTTACTTCAACTGTTAATGGGATTCAGTGGGATGCTCAACATTAGTCTAAAACATTAGTTTATCTGTGCTCCCCCCATTAGGCATACACATGCCACAGAAAACTAATTTCCTCTCTTTCCATCATCAGACATAGTGAAGACTTGTTTTAAGATGATGTCTTCTGTTCAAATCTACTGCAGAAATCTTAATTATCAAAAATAATTGATTAGTGACAAACATTTTCCGGTGCATTACCAGCCGGTTTGTTCATTCCTGATGGCGTGACGTGTGAGATAATGATAGCTCAGTTACAGGAAACATTAAAATAAATTACAGATCATAGGGCAAGATGGCAGTTAAAGCTGTGCTTTTTTTCTCTCATGAAAACATCGTTTCACAGTACGTGTAAGTTAGAGTTGTGTCTTTATACCAGGGGTGGCGAACCTGTGGCTCTTGAGCCACATGCGCCTCTTTGCCTGCTCCTTTGATGCTCTTACTGTGTGGCTGGGGGCTGTGTTATTGGTAGATTTTTTTTTTACTTTTTGAAACATTTCAGATAAGTTTAAAAAAAAAAAGCTTTTGAATGATGCATTTGCCAATTATTTTAAAATAAAAAATAATGCAGCAGAGTTTTTTTTTATGGACAGATTCTGCAACCTGAGGAAAAAATCACCTTCCTCATTAACCCTTTTACTGCTGATTGTTTGAAAGCCCCTCTAGTGACAAATGAGTGAAAGAGTGGCCACAACAGAGTACAACCAGACCTAAAAAGGATTGTGGATAACAAAGACTGTCAGGTTTCCCACTGAGTCAATCTAAGTAAGAAAAAAAAACCTATGAAAACTGCTATGTATTATGACTTTCATTAGATCTGGAAGTCACTGTTGCTGTTGTAATATGGACGTGCATGTGTTGTGTGGCTTTTTGCTATGTTGCGTGTTTTTTTGTGGCTCTTTATGCTGAACTGGTTGGCCACCCCTGCTTTATACCATATGCCACTTTTCAGTTAGGGTGGGAGTCTGCTTTACTGGGACAGCAGTTCTGACATTATGTTTTTTAATTTAGTAACAGCAATTTACTGCATGTCATGTCCTTTAAGTACAACAGAAACACAACAGTCAGACCCAAGGAATGCTTTGCTGTGGTGATGTTGTGGCCTGTTCTTCTGAAGATATGGCAACTTGAAGACAAACTTGATCTTTCATAACGCAGCCAGCTGTAGCAATTCAGAAGTGAGCTTTTGGTAAAGAGTTGTGGGGAGGAACAGCTATGTGGTCCCAATAATAGTCAAATTAAAACTGATTGAGGTTTTTCCACTGTTGTGAGGAAGGAGCAACAGTGTCGGTTTACCCTAGTTGTTTTTTCTCCTCTTCAATCTAATGGGAGTAGAGGCCATCTAAATTAAATGTTGAGGGTTGTCACTGTTAAATGTTTCTTATTTGAGTTGATGTCCTTTTGAGCCCTTTTTATTCCAGGTTTGCTGAGGCATTTTTCCATTTTTACTCTTGCTCTATTCACAGGTTACTGTGGTGACCAGCCAGCCAGGACGGGGACTCGTTCGCCAGTTGGAGACGGGGCTCAAAGATGCTGACCTGGTGTCACTGAAGCGTCTCCTGGTGGTGCAGATCTATAGTGCGGCAGACTGGGGACAGGAAAACCACTCACCTGAAGCCACACACACAGAGGCTGAAGGTACATGCAGACACACAAATAAGCACACACACACACACACGCACACACACATACAGTGGAACAACTTGAAGGAGGTCTGCTATCTACTTTCTTTACTCCCCCTCACTTTCTACATACTTTCCCCGTGCACTTTCTTAATCATCTTCAGAGTTTTGTAGCATTGACCCATTTATTACGCTACACTGTTTGTTACATATCTACAGTCTACACTCGAGATGCATGTCACAATTTATAGAACTTGGCTACAACCCAAACATTTTCCAATCCTCTCAGGAAGACTAATTTCATAATGATATGTCACTCTTTGTAATTACATGAAGGTTTAAGTTGTGTGGTCTGAATAAGTAGAGAGTGCAGCGAGGACTGGATAGAAATGAAGGGGAGACAGAGAGAAATAGAAAGTGAGCAAAAAACATACAGCAAGTAGGCAGGAGAGAGAAAATGAGAGCAAGTGTAAGAGACAGGGTGTGGTAAACACAGGCAGTGAAGTCTTTCTTGTGAAAATATTTCTGCACCATCTGAAATATTCATTTCATGGTGATAAACAGTTGTCTGTATGACTGACTGCAACTTTGTTTTCTCAGAAGTGTTTGAGGTGCTGGAAACAGCATACTGATGATGATGTGAGTTTTAACTCACCTGACACAATTATGTCAGTTATGTAATCCCGCCTAGTTTGTGTTCATCACCCCCTCTTGGTTATTTTTACATCATATCTAAAGTGAAATGTTATACATTTGCCCCAGTTCTCCCCATTAAACCAGCCTCGGTTACCCTTGGAGTCAATCTTGTTTTGGAGCAGCCTTTCAAAAACAGAGCTACTTGGCAAAATAAATCTGCTTTTAAATGGGGGTGCCATATGTGAACTGCACACATTAATAAAATCGTGGAGCTGTCAAAGACCACAGTAGCCACTTTCCCACTATCGCGCCATTGTGAGCTAGGGCTATCTTTGGGCCAGTTGGTGTAAATGGCATTGGGCATCAAGCTGCGAAAACCAAAACCATTAGTTTGCAGTATTGCCCCAAAACCTGTTCATAACATGCCGCCTCGGTGTAAACGTCACGTATTCTGCCCATTTCACCATGTTGAAAGTGGGAAGTGAGTTGAGCTATCATGCGATATAAAATCTGCATGCGAAGCACCAACGAGCTAACGTTACTCAAGAAGTTTGCTTGCTGTTGCTGACCTTTGCTTGGTTGAGTAACAGAGACTCAACAGTTAAGCTGAAAAATGATGTTCCTTACAGCAGATGCAACTGGTAATTTTCTTATCATAATAAAATATTGTTGAATAAAAATATATATTCCTACATGTAAATGTAAAGCCCTGAGCTTTGTAGTGGTATCGTTGATCAGCAAGCTGTTGTTCTTTATTCTCAAGTGAACTAAATGAAATGGATAAATAAATGGATAAGAAATGACCACAAGGGTGTGGAGGACCTAGTTGTGTTAAAAGCAGACAGTGTCCTGTTTTATGTTGCTTTACCTGATAATTACAGGAATAAGAAAAGAATCTGTCACAAAATCATAAAATAACTTTTGTTAAACTGTTCATAACTCATGTCCATAGTGGGGTCATGCTATGTAATGGTAGGGAGACTTCATTTTAGTAACAAGACTAGACTAGTGTCCCTGCAGCAGCTCCTCTAGTACAAATTCCTTTGTATTTATTGTATTCATCGATTAATATGAGTGATGCTAATTCCTCTCACTCTCCAGTGTCTATTAAAAAAAGAAAATGTTTGGAATGTAGTTGCCACAGTTTGATGATAGTGAAGCCTACACCCTTTTAGCTGCTGTGATGCCACTGGGACTAGATCACTGCGTTCCTCCACAGTGTCTAGAAGTGTTTACAGCACTGAGTGAAACATAATAGTCTTCAGCTGTCTGATACTACAGCCAACACTCTCTTCATTATGTCAACACCAGCGGTGCTACTAGACCACTGATGTCCCACATAAAGCTGCTTTATTGGATGGTTCTTTCCGCAGTGGAGAGAACATGATGGCTTGCTACCATGACATCTTCAAACTTATCGTGATTGGTCGCACAAGCATGTAGGTGGCTCAGGATCGTCTCTGGTGAATCAGTTTCACAAAAAAAGAATGGTCAGTTTGAATTTTCATCTTCCTGTGTTTTCTGTCACCATCAGTATTCATGTTTTAACTCAAAGACTTGGAAACATGACAAACAACATAACAGCATTACACAGTTGATGACTCTTTTTTTTTTTTTTTTTTTCGTTTGCTGTGCTATCAATTGGCTTAGTAATATATACAGTATAACAAAACAAGCAGGCCTTTAGATACATCCTTAAATATGGGACCATTCAGTCTTTTTGTATGAAAACCAATCCTAAATGTACTCTGCATGGTATTTCAGTCTGTGACATTACTTAGTAAAACCACCACCAAAGTTCTGTGAGAACATAGAAAAGAGAACGGAGTCAACGCTGCATCCAAGAGCTTCACTGACCTCAAGAGTTCATCTGGCTGAAAACTGAAGCAGGCTTAAATCAAAGATAAGAACTTTAGCTGTCTAGTCCGTGTGAATTCAACTCAGACTTACAGGATGCTCGCAAAGCTCATGAAATTGGCTTTAAAAGTAGTTTTGTCACTGTTACCAACACCCCTGGTGGAAGTTTAAAAGGGTGTTTACTGTGTTCAAAAATAGTTCAGATACCTGCAGTTGCGGTGTATCCCACAAACTGCAGAGCTGCTCAGAAATGACCGATCACATCGATTTTCCTTTATTATTATTTTAATTATAACTCTATGGGGCCTTGTAGCAGGACTTTGCTATTAAGCCATGGGATCTAACAAGCAAATTGATCGACTGTATTGCCCATTGTTTATTCTCTCAATTTATAAAGCACTTTGTAATTTTTGGTTTTGAAAAGAGATGTGTAACTAATATGCCAAATCTAATACGCAAAAATAAAGGAAGCCATGTTTATTCTGGGAATACTCTGGAATCTGGGCGCGTTATGGAATCTTAATAGTCTCCGTGTGTGCATGATGCTGAGTAGGAATGCTGTGAGAGAAATTGCAGCAAATATGTCTCACTTGACACCAGACTATTTATTTAAGCTGTGTGTGTGTGTGTGTGTGTGTGTGTGTGTGTGTGTGTGTGTGTGTGTGTGTGTGTGTGTGTGTGTGTGTGTGTCAATCCATGGAGTGCAGTAGTATATTATAGGAAGTGGGTGGAGTATCCATTTTTGTTTTTGTACCAGAGTGAGACTTGGAGCCAAAACCATAACTTAATGTTTGACTCTGTGGGTGAGTGAGTGAGTGAGTGAGTGAGTGAGTGAGTGAGTGAGTGTGTGTGTGTGTGTACAGTGCAGTACAGTACAGTGCACTTATTTGATAGAAACATCAGTAAAAGGACAGTTATGCAAATTTTTCAGTGAGCTGACAGCCGTTGTGTTCAAACCGCATGTGTGGCTGGCTGAGATGCCGCATATTTGATAGTGACTGGCAGCACAACTTTGAGGTCTGCTGTGTGTGTGTATGCACTTGTAAGTCTTTATGAGGACCAGTTTGAGGTCAACACCTTTAAATTGAGGACATCATTTGAAAGTGTGGACATTTTGAGTGTTCCTCAAGTGCTTTTTTTAAGGTAAGGAAAGGTAAGAACCAGGATAAGGGTTGAGGTTAAGCATGCAGTTGTGAAGGTTAAGGTTAGGGGCGAGGAAATGGTTGGTTTCAACAAGGGTCCTCACAATTATTAAAAGTACAAACATGCGTGTGATTGTCTGAGGGCCAACGCCTTAAGAGCATCCTGTTTTTGTTGAAACTCATCCAGTGTATCCTTGAATCCCCGGGCCTGTTCTGTAATTGTACAGTGGAGCACCAGGGAGAAGATAGAGAAATGGGTCACGGAGCAAGAGAGAAGGAACACAGAGTTAGAGGAGCAGAGTAAGACAGACAGACAGATGATTATGGTACCGGTGGTTTTTGGTTTTCCAAAAGTTGTTGACTGAAACATATTCAACAAGTTCTCCCACACTGGATGCACTGGTTCCTTAGGGATAAGACAGCGACAAAAACTATTCATTTCCATTGTTTATATTCATAGGAGGAAAATGTAATTGCATTGTTTTACCCTTAGCTACAAATGAAACAAATTAAATCTGTAAATTATGCAACAATCTTTTGCAGAGGCACTGTTTTGTGAGGACAAAGTTGCGAGTTTGATTCTTTAAGCTTAAACATTGATGATGTAATAATCATAAGCTTTATTCACCATATCAAATATCAACAAATAAGTAAAAATGTGCTATAGCATATACTCAAACATGGACTATTACTGTTTCCCAAGAGTAGTGTCTATTCTCAGTGCTGTTGCATGTCTCTCTCCCTGCATTTCCTGTCTATCTCCACTTTTTGCAAAAACTAGTAGTTATAACTGTATTTCTTGCCACATAGTAGACACATAGGATACTGCGTCATAAAAGTCAGACAGATAATAACTGTTGCAGACAAAACGTATGGTCTATAAGTGTTAACTTTTTTTCATTGGGCATTCCCCAGGGATGTGGCTCTTCCACACGAAACAGTGCACAAGGGTCTTTCTTTTATTATCCCCCAAGATGAAATTGGGGTCAGAGTTTGTAGAAGTAGAGGAAATTATGCATTTTAAAAATAACACTGGCCGGCCAAAAGGGGATGCTAGGAAGATCGGCCACACCAAGGTTGTTACTGATTGTCCCAAAGGGGGAGTAACTTTTTTTCATGTTTGGCACACTGTATTTAGTCTCTGTTGACCCTTCTGCTGATGCAGTTAATTAGTGGTTTCACAGCTGTTGGCTTTACAGCCATCATTTTCTAAAATGGTCAGACCTTAATGATGAGAGACAGAAGTAGAGGGGAAGGAGGAGAGGCCGAAGAGAGAGGGTCAGGTCTTTTCACAGAGATAAGCATTGTGTTGGAGCAGAGCGAGAGAGAAATGCTGATAAAGGGTGGAATACAAAAATAAAGAGAAGATCAGACTGATAAAAAGGGAGATCAGACAGGAACAGTGACAGACAGGTGTTGATAACAGTATCAGTAGGTCGGTGGATGTCCTCTGGCTCATTGCCTGATTGAGGTCAAGGAGATTCGGTGACATCACCTGAGGTTGACTATGGTGCTGGCATCAGGCTGAAACCCAAATATCTTTTTACTTGCCAGACTGCATTCTGTGTGTGTGTGTGTGTGTGTGTGTGTGTACTCCATGATCTTGATTTGGCACACTATATACACACATTCACGCAAACACGCACCAGACAAAGCTTATATTTATTCTTGAGGCAGAATCACAAGTTCTAAAAAGAAGCATGTGTTTTGGCAGTAAGAAGAGTTCTTTTTTGCAAAGTCATCGTCAGCACTAGAGGACACCCACTGTGACAGACAGCCATGCATGTGTGCGCAGACACACACGTGCACAGACACCGTCTGGAGCAGCTACGGTGATAGATTACTACTGTCTGACTGTCTCCCATGAATATCTTGGCCTCTCCTCTAAACAGCATCTCTCTCCATCTCTCTGTCTCTCAGAGCCTGCTTAAACCCAAACAACATAACAAGATACAGAGTTAGCTGGTCAGATACCACCAATCCACATGACTCCACCTCACCCTCAAGCTGTCTGCTCTCCATATCCTGTTAACCAATGCGCCGATATTCAGATTAGAAGGCTTTTATAGAAGCAACAAGTCTTAGAGTTGTCAGTGGTTCCTCTTTAGGTCCAGAGCATTTTCATGCAAAGTTACAGTAATATTTTTTGCATTGGCCTGTACTGTCATTTCCAACAGTACTACCTAAACTTTAACTGTACTGCATCTTTAAACGTTATCTTCTATTCAGCTTGGTCAATCAATTTCATATGTCACATGACAATTCCAGTGAAATCCAGTTATCCTATCAGCTCTCTGTGCAGATCTTTGCATGTTTTTTTTAACTAAATGGAGATGCTGGGGATTGAACCCAGGACCTCATACATGCGAAGCACGCGCTCTACCACTGAGCTACATCCCCTTTGTGTGTCTGATATTTTGGCTTCCTGACCTGTGCACAATTTAGCTGACTAGTGCAGAGCCCGTTGAAAATGTGCCTGTTTGGAACGGGCAATTACTTGGCCTGTGGTATTTGCTGCTTGTAGAATTCATCAAAACCAAATTGTACCCCAAAATGACTTACAGAAGGACCCCAAACCACTTAATATGCAACTCCACTTTATAGCCTACTGACTTACAGTGTAACCTACTTCTAAATCAGAGACTATTGTAGCCTACTACTGTATTCACCTGACAGAGAACGCTGCAGATTCAGAATGTAATATAAAAAATATAAAAATGTGGAGTAATCAGACTCATTGACTCATGGCAGTGCGCTACCCACCCGGCCCGAACTGAGAACTAATGAGCACATATCTGCGTTCATCAACCACCCGAACCGGACTGCGTGTGTGTGTGTGTGTGTGTGTGTGTGTATGCGTTCGCGCACGCAGAGAGAGAGAGAGAGAGAGAGATGTCTTGTGTTGGATCGTTAACGAATTTAACATTTCAGCAGACATGTTCATTTCCATACAGGTTTAGTGGCTTGACGGTTAATGGGGAAGTAGGGATTTGATTCGTGGGGTTATTTTGGTGACTTAACTAACCCGACCGGGGTGAGTCTAATGAAAAGTGCTGTGTCTGCCCGGTTCAACTCTGAGATTTTCTCGCATTGCACAGCGCTCTGAAGGAATAATCTCAGAGATTACGTTATGTTCTGCCAGCTCACATCAATTTAATACAATAGCAGGAAAAGAGTCCCCCCGCTGTTCTAAAGCGTTCTGCATTTGGTGTCTGCTGATGTACAGGTTACCTTCCCCCAAACACGGACACACATACAAATATGGCTTGTTTTATGAAATAGATAGCCTGCCTATAACTGGCATCACTCTCTGTCTGCACTTGTTATCTGTGGTTGTGCTTTGCATGTTAGTTTATTCAAAGTCAAAGACAGTCCAAAGTAGTGCAACTTGCACAACAAAATTGTTTGTTGGGTGTATGCCACATTTTAGCCGCCAAAGCTCCGCTGCTTTCTGTCTCTGGCCCTCAGTGTGAGAGGGGGAGTGGCCAGCGGCTAGAGCGGCAAAAGCCAATGTGTGCTTCTTTTACCTATATATTTAACGATATCTTTTGCATTTCTAATCCATACAACGTCAAACTTGTCACCGCACTTACTCGTGCCCGTAGCAATAAACCTGTCAAGTTTGAAATCCATCAGACTAACGGTTCGAGAGATATGCGCTTAACACCCACCCAACAACATGGCATCATGACTTTGTGTAAATATACACGCCACTTTCATAAAGCAAAATGGCGTGTTATTGTACGCATTTTCAGCTATCCACGTGTATGCCTACGTTGTATACAGCTGATGTAAACATACCCACCACGTGGCCTCGCCACGTTGCGTGTTATCGCGAGAACGCGACGTACTATCGCGAGAACTACGTCACACGCCTGTTAAAAAAAAAAAAAGTTGGGTTTAGGAAAAGAACACAGGGAAAGGCTTTAGTAACAAAACAGTGACAAAAACACGGAAAATAACGACTAAAACACTCTTAGGAAAACAAGCGTGTTTTTGGATAAGGCTTATTAAAAGGCTTATTAAAAAAAAAACAGCGGAAAAATCGCCACACGCAGGATGCGAACCTGAAAGTCCTGTGTTTTAACCATACACCACCCCAACCTACCTCCTTACCCAATACCAGTTTCTTTATACTACTCACTACGGCAGAAATGCAATGGCAATGTAGGTCAATGGCGGCCGATTTGCGTTGATATACACGCAAAAATGCGATTATGCATCTTGATAACACGCAAAAACGGGATACAAATTGGCGTTTCATACATACGCCAATTCATGAGATCAGTCTGTACACAAACACACACACACACAGACCGAAAAACATTCCTGCAATTAAAAATAGATAGATGTCAAATGTTTAGCCAAGGCTGTAGCCAAATTAACACATATTAAATATATTAAAAATAACAAATATTAACAAATACTGAAATAAAATGTACAATTATCACACTTTGCAGTAAAATGAACATCCTCTCCAGCACAGTAACGATTTAAGCCCCAAAAAATGTGTGTGATGTAGTGGAAATGTGTGATGTAGTGGAAAGTTAGCAAGCTAGCAAAATACAGATAAACTAACAGCTTCACATCACAGGGTCAAACGGTTAACATTCAGTACTCACTGCAGACTGAAACAACTCAGGAATAGCTTCATTCGCTGCAACAATAGCTAAATAGAAAGAGTACAAACTTCATTGTCTCTGACTTCTGAATGGGCGACCGTAATGAAAAGAAACACGACGCAATCTCGGGGATTTATTACGTAGATTATGTAATAACCGTACGTAACTAACGTACACACAGTGTAACCTACACAGTCTACGTAGCATGAGGAATTCACAACAGTAACGAGTAACTATGCCGCACATAAAAAATCTATCAGTGTAAAAGTATTAAACTCATCGAAAATATGTACTCAAGTAAAAGTGGAAGTAGGAGAAAAAAATACTAAGTAGTTCTACTTCGTTACTGTTCAGCTCTGCTGTGCATACATTTTGTGTGCCACTGTCTATATTTGTTGATATTCATTGCTTTTTTACATAGTATTCAAATATGTATGTGAATAAGTGTGCTTGTGTATTTGTGTGTTTTTCACCCTTTTGTCGCAGTATTATGATATTGTGACGCATGCTTCTAAAAACTCCCTGTAAATCCCTTCCAAACAGCTGCCAAAATCGGTTTCCTCAACATCTTATTTTGACAGATATTCATTCAAACTGTTTTAGTCTTCATATCATTTCTCAGCTTTGTCAAAGCTTTTATTTCATTCAAATACCTAGTTTGCAAATGCTTCTCAAAGTGACAACGCAGTCATTCCATCCACATATATTTAATCCCAAAATCCAGGTTTTAAGTGACAGCCGTTCTTCTATTCAAACACTTTTTTTGGGATTGCCTTTGGAGGTTGTGTATTATCGTCATTGATCTGTTCTCTATTCATCTCACATCAATAACCTCCTTTATTGCTTCTCTACTTTAGCTCTGAGCCTTGAGGTAAACATTATTTTCTCATCCACACACCAGCACAAACACATTTGGGCTCCGCAGACAGTGTGCTCCTCCAGGAGTTTCAAAGCGTCGCTACAGTCAACATCGGTGTATACTGAACTCAGGACCTCTTGCATGTTACCACTGAACCAAATCCTCATATCTTAATGTGCATCTGTAACCCAGTTACTATGTTCCTCTGCCAATACATGCTAAAGAAGCTTTACATTATGAATAAAGTTGGAGATGCTAGGGATTGATTCCAGGACCTCATACATGCGAAGCTACACTGAGCTACATCCCCTCCATCTAAGTGTGATATGTTTCCATATTTGACTGATAGATAAGTGGCTCTTTAAATGAGAAAATGTACTGATAGATTTTTGAAAAGAACCGGCATCCCATTATTGTTTCTGACCTTTGATACATTTTCAAAAGTTACCAGGACTGCAAAATGTAAAACTAATGTGTATATGTGCATAACATGTGACTGTGCACTTGCAAATCATCATATTACATTCAATTTAAATTAATTTTCTTTAAAATGTTGCTAGCTGCTGGAGCCATATTGTCTGTATATATCTTTCTCATGTATTGGTGAAATATCCCCCAACATTATATCACTTTCATCCTTACTCCCTGGGAGCAGTAATCACACTACAGTACTCTTTGTTTTACAGTACTTAAATAGTCAAATTGAGGAATGGATTTTCCTTTCTTAGGCAACTACAAATCCAATCCAGTGGTCTTGGGATGAGATCTCAGATATGGAGTTACTTAGAAATGTGTAATCAAATCTTATTCGTCAAATAGGATTTGCTTAGACTTATAGAGAGGTCATTGAAATGTAAATGCTACATCAGTGTAGTCTGTCATTTGGAGGTCAAACAATTGCTCATAAAACCACATTTACTGATAAAATAAAGAGAGCTAATCTTGAGTGCTATTTTTCCTGAGACATTTGAGCTAAAGGTAGAAGCCGTCTAAAAGCAGACTCATATCTTGGACAAATAGCTCTTTCAAACTGACACCCCATCAGCAATTCTTGGATCCGTCTCTCAATAGAAAAGGATTATAGCCCATTATATCTCCCCTAATCCTCTCCTTGCAATCTCTCTCTCTCTTCCTTTTCTTCTTTCTCTCTCTCCTCCCAAACTGCCCACAGCACTAGCTCAGTGTCTTCCCATCCAGATTCATCTTTTCTTTTCCTATCCGTCTGTCCTGTTTGTACGAGAGATAAGGAGCTTTTACACGGGACACAGGACAGTTGTTGTAGTTAAGACGAAAGGAATAGAGGGAGTGTGTAAGACAGAGAGAGAGAGAGAGAGAGAGAGAAAAATGTGTGTTTGTGTTTATGTAACTGAGCGTGCATGTCTGTTTTTTTACCGATTGTAAACTCTTGTAAACTCTTGTGTGTCTCATTTGCTTGAGTACAAATATGGCTATAAATGAGTGACTCCTGAGTGCGTGTGTGTGTATGTGTGTGTGTGTGTGTGTCCTCACCGATGTAATTTTCCCATATCATTTTCACTTTTCTTTGAAACATTCTCTGCTTCACGGAATCTGCCTTGCTCCATCAAAGCGCAACAGAGAGATGAGAGGACCTTTTCCTCGTTCCTTCTCTTCTCCCTCCAGCTACTTAATTACTTTCTCCTCCTCCGCTGCCTCCCTTTTCCTTCTTTCCCTATATCTCATTTTAGGGGGAGAAATTCTCAGCTATGTTTTTTGTCTCCAACTCTCTCCTCCCTCGTACTCTGTGAAGTATTTTCATTTCCTCTCAGCTTTTATCTTCTTCTCACTTTATCTCTCTTGTATTACCATAGATTTATGATGTATTAACCTGGATTTATTGTACTCCTCTGCCTAAACCGCTTGTGATTTTTTTTAGTGGGTCTGCTTAGATTAAATCTAAACTACATTAAATAAAATGCTACTTTAATACCAGTCTGCAACTGTGAAACGTAGTGTTTAGGTCACTGAAATCTTTGAAACATTTACTTTACACATGGAATAACGATATGTTAGGCAGCCACTGTTTAGCATGTTAATGTTGAAAAGATAAAAAATGACACACACTGAGGGCAGCCTGTTTTCAGTCTATACACCCTACATCAGATCACAATTGAATATATATACATGTTGCCATAGATTGTGGGTGTTCTGTATTGTGTAATCATGTTAACTGTTACACTGCCTGCAGTACTGTGCTTTATCTTTGTGACTGCCACCTTGAATATTTAATGCTCTCATTGTTTAGAAGTGTTTTCCTTCTCCTTATTTGCCTTCTGCAGAACACTTAAGCCATTTCCACGCCACACACAGTTGCACTTGGATCAGCATACATCCCACAAATCCATTTTGAGTCGCAAGAATAATGACACTGAACATTTGTGTCCCTTGAGAGGAGGATTATAATTCACTGGCCCAAAGCCAAGATTTATAAAAGGGTGGGACAAGTCATCCTGAGGACTCACACTGAGCCCTATTTCTTGTATAACATTGCAATAATAATGTGAAACTTCATCGATCCCCAGAGGCAAAGTCTCCCCTCAGTTTTGCTTCACTCCAAAGGGAGTTAAGACCTAGAGAGCAACAACCATGGCGCTTTTTCATAGAGGCTTTTGCAGAGGGAATGCTTGCAACTGTGATTGTATTAACTGTGGTCATCTGGACATTAAATGACAGTGTCCCTGAAACCTGACCCCGAATGAGCAGAAAGCCTTAATTTGTTCAGCCTTAAAAAAAAAAAGATTAATAGAGTCATACACTGGGACTCAAAGTAGTGTTTTGCTTATGACATATCTACTCTAATTTGTCAAAAAAAATCACTTTGTTTGCTAGCAAAAAAAACATAAATGTTTGGAAATAGTCCTGCACATAAAATCGCCTGTGAAGTGCAAAAAACATTTTTTGCCACCTTCGGACAGAGCCAGGCTAGCGGTTTCCCCGTTTCCAGTCTTTATGCTAAGCAAGGCTAACCTGCAATCTGTAGCCTTATATTTAACTGACAGATATGAGAGTGGTATTGGTCTTCTCATCTCCTTTAAGTCTCCGCCAGAACAACATGACATCATGACTTCGCGTAAACATACATGCCACTTTCCTAAAGCCAAGTGGTGTGTTATCTGTACGCATTTTCAGCTGTCCGGGTGTATGTCTACGCTGCATACAGCGGACGGCAGTCTGCAACGTCACAGCATAATAAACATACACAGCACTTTCTAAAGCCACGTGGCGTGTCATCGCGAGGCTATGATTGGTTTTAGGAAACGTCACAGAAGAACAAAGAAGAACAGGGTTGGGTTTAGGAAAAGAAGAACAGGGTTGGGTTTAGGAAAAGAAGAACAAGGTTGGGTTTAGGAAAAGAAGAACAGGGTTGGGTTTAGGAAACTTGACATGCGTTTCATACTACTCGCTACAGCATCAATTAACACGCAATCGCAAGGTAATGTAAGTCAATGGAGGCCAAACGCCGTTGATAAACATGCCAAAAAGCGATTATGTATCTTGATAACACGCCAATAATGGCATATGAATTGGCGTGTCATACATACACCGCTTCATGAGATCAGTCTGGCCAGAAAGAGAATTGTAAAATGAACTATTCCTTCTAAGGATTGGTTCACAATTCTTCAAGTCTGTCTTAAAGCAATAGTCAGGTTCCCATAGGAACGTTGCAACAGGTTATACTTGCTGTAATCAGTCCCCATGTTTATACTGGCTATTAAAAGATTTCAACATAAGTGATGAGGGATAAAATACATTTGTGCACACTGTGCACAAATGTATTCAAGTTTATCTGAAGTTGAGTCTGAAGTTGAGAGTCTTTTTGTTGCCATCCTTACACGGCAACTCAACAGGGAAACACTGTCTAGTGTTATTATTTCTTTCAGTATCCCTTCTTCAATAAATCTAAAGATTTTAATTAGTCTGTAATTTCACCGTGATTGTGTAGTATGTTACCCTGGGAGTAACTAGAGGATGTTATCGATGGCATTTGTGACTTGCTCAGTTCATCAATCTTATGCAGAAAACTAAAGTATAAACTCAACTCCTGTGGGATGTTAATAAACCCCATCACCCCATACATTTTTGTGTGATTGCTTCTGTGTAAAAACAACTTCCCACCAGACTTTTCCTTCTCAGCTACGATTACAATACCAAACCTGCAGTCATTGAACCCAAGGTCGCTCTCTCCCTCTCTTTTTCTCTCTGTATCTTTCATTTAGTTAATTTTCCATCACAGTCAGCTAGTTCAGTTTAATGTGTGGTGGGTTAAAGTGCACAGAAGTGCTCCGGAGGAAACCCCACCCAGACCTGCTGACACACGCGCACACACCCAAGCACAGCTACTGCGAAACATTCACACAGACAGGAAGCACGCTGCACACACACTCAGATTATTTGGCCATAAATTCAATTGCAATTCTGTGCTTTCTCTCGCTGTTTTATTTATTTAGTATATATAAATATGGTTTTACATGATTTATATGAGGATGCATGAATTATAGGAGTGCATGTTTTTCATCTTGCCACACACACACACACACACACACACACACACACACATGGTGCCAAGGTCAGGCTGTTCACACCTCTGTGTGACGTTAGCTGAGCAGCAGGTGGTCGTACAGATGGAGACCGGTATCACTCTTCACACCAGGATATGGAACCTATTAGTCGCACACTGAGAGATGGCTGTTTGCTCTGCATCATGCACACACAATATTATTTATCTAAACCCTCCTAACACCTTGTTTGTCTGTCAATCTGCCTCCATATACATTCATTTAATCTATTCTTTTTTTACTGTTTCACCATTTTCAGAACAATTTGTCAGAAGGTCATGAGAAAACTAATCTCATAGTATAGCCTGACAGACATAGTTGTAACAAAAAACTAAAAGGTTGATATCAGTCAGCTGATGCATTAAAGGGTGGAGTCTTCCTGTGGTTGCAGTTTGCAAGTACATAATTTTTTTGCCCAAGAGAGCTGTTTCAGTTACCCCTCTCTTGCTCTTTCTTTCAGAACAACAGATGGTTGCTTGAAGAAAGAGCAAGAGAGAGAAGTATAGAAAAAAATATGGAAAGGGCTCCTCGGAGTGGTCCACAGCTATTAAACACCCAGAGAGTGTTGTTGCTCTTTCTTTTCTCCCTTCTCTGACTATACCTGCATCTGTCTGCCACTGTCTTGTTCTGTCAACCATATTCCTCTTCTGTCTTCATCACGTGTTCCTAGTCTTCTGTCTGGACCAAAATTGGTTGCCGACCAACTTACTGAAAGACAGATTTTGCAGTACGTAGAACCACACCGCTAGTGTTGCTACAAATATGCTAAATGTTTTCATTTCTGTGGTTTCACTGCAAAAGAGATTTAATCTGCTGGGATTGTCTTATCATCACAAAACAGCATTAAACACTTAATTACTAATTTCTGTTTCATTTGCTTGCGGTTAGTTTATGTCTTAACAAGCACCAAAATTAGTCCAAACACTTGAATGGGCTATCTATATAATATCAGTTAATCTCCTATGTATGAAGTCTCTGCCTTTAAAATATCACTCTCTCATCTCTTCTGTAATGACACACTTTCTCTTCCTCGTCTCACTCTTTTGCTCATTTCTCACTCATCAAGGCAAGGTAAGTTTACATATTTAGCACATTTCAACAACAAGGCAATTCAAAGTGCACCATCGAGACAAAGTGCAAAAGATACGCCACAGAAGGACATTTACATACAATTATGAACAGTTATTGAAGAGAAAATAAAAACAAGCTCAAATAGAGTGTGACAGCTTTAAAATTATTTAAAATCTATTTTATAGGGAGGTCTGTAAAGACACCGTTACAGTAGTTGAGTCAACTAAAGATAAATGCATGGACAAGTCTTTAATTGTGTTCTTGCATATTCATTCATTGATTTGTTTAATGCGCTTACTCAGTCCCAAAACATCGTCCGCATGTAATGTAAATTAGTGTATCGTCTGCAAAATGATGGTAACGTTTTTGTTGTTTTCCATAATCTGAGCCAATGAAAGCAAATAGATGTTAAACAGAAGAGGCCCCAAAATGGAGCCTCGGAAATTCCGAGTACAAATGGAACGCACCCATACTTTATGTTGTGGTCAACCGTGTTGAATGCCATAATGAGATCCAGTAATAGTAAGACTTACATTTTGCAACTTTTTGTGTTTAAGTGGATGCCATTAAAACCCTTAACTACAGCACTCTCAGTATTGTGGTGTGATCATAAAAGCTGACTGAAAGACATCACAACAATTTACCATCTCTTACTTCTTCTCTATTTTCTTCTAATTTCCTCTTTTACCTTCTCTCTATTTCTCTAATCACAGATTGTAAGATGACAAAATCACCGCTCTTTGTGCATGTCTCTGTCTCTGTTCCTGTCTTTTTTTTATCTGTATCTGAGCATACACAGATGGACTGTGTCTCTGTCATCTCTCAGCTTTCAAGCCACTTAAGGGAAAACAAGGTCATTCTTCCCTTCTTTTTTGAGAGGTTTGTTATTTGCTATCATCTCTCCAATCTCTCCACCCAGCTCCCAACTCTTCTCTGCGCTCTCTTTTATAGGTCTGCTCTGTCCCCATCATCTGTCCTTGTTGTCTCCTTTCTTTTTTATCTCAAAAGTGCGTGAGAGTCACTATGAGTGTGGGCTTTTGTTAATTCCTAGAAAGTGGACTGTTTTCAGCTATAACTGTTGTATTCAGTACAACTGTAATAAACAATTAACAATGTTCGGTCCTCAAAAAAATATACTTCTTAAAAAAGTGACATTTTCAATCTTTTTCCTTCTTTCCTCTCTCATGTACCTCATATGAATACTGTCTGCAGAGCTCTTCTCATCCTCTGTCCTCTAGTGTTTTTCAAGCGCTTCAAAGAAGGCATCCAGCTGCCATCCTCTGAGTCTCCATGTCATTCTCTTCAATCTAACTTTATTTCCAGATTCTGCTTGAAACCAGGCAGTTGATCTCTTGCAATCACTTTACTTCTCTCCGTCTGACGATCAAACTCTCTGTAACGTGATTTATTTGCATTAACATGGCTGCAACCACCAAGGCTTATATAATTGGTTTGTTATTAGTTTGTTGACTGGACAGATTTGTGATTAGTATCTTTTTTCAAAACATATTTTCATTTAGCATACACTGGGACTTAGCATGTGCACAGAATCAAAACCTGGAGAATGAGGTAACGAACCTAATGAGCTGCCATAAAAGGATCTTCCCGTTTTTTGACCTTCTGTCAAGTACATGTGGCCATATATCTTCTTTTTTCCTCAGTGATGATGGCCAGATAACTGCTGCTGTTGTCGTCCCCCTCGTCCCTCTTGTCTTTTTCAAGTGTCCGTCTGCTTCAATTGTCTCTATGACCGCATGGCTTTATCAGAAGTGACTGTGAGGCAATTAGGTCATGTGTCGAGCGCCTGTGTTTCAGACCAGATGATCAATGTCCTATTTGTCACAGTCTCAAACTACATCAATGAGCTATTCATCACTAACAGACACACTGACAGACAAGGACAGAGTGTGTGTATGCGGTCAGTGATGCTCTGTA
Source organism: Perca flavescens (assembly GCF_004354835.1). NCBI lineage: Eukaryota > Metazoa > Chordata > Actinopteri > Perciformes > Percidae > Perca > Perca flavescens. The sequence continues at coordinate 24,076,058 of NC_041349.1, forward strand.
CGTTAAATATGGATATCAGAGGGAAATTCCTCAGACAGACAGTCATCAACGTTTCCTTCATGTTTGTGTACACTTTGTAAAGTTTGTGTCTGGGGAATGCAATATCACAGTATTGTCTTACCCCATTTAAAATTGACACATTGGTGGCAACTTAGTGAGGATATTTTTATTTGGATTACATAATAAAAGTTGCTTAAGGAATTGAAAGAAAGTTTCTAAAGTCTGTCCGTCCGAACGTACGTCTGTCTCACTCTTGTGAACGCAATATCTCAGGACCTCCTGGAGGGAATTTCTTTAAATTTGGCACAAATATCCACTAGGACTTAAGGATGAACTGATTAGATTTTGGTTGTCAAAGGTCAACGTCATTGTGACCTCACAAAAATCATTTTTGGCCAATAACTTAAGGGGCCCTATTTTAATGATCTGAAACGCAAGTATCAAACGTGAAACGCAAGTAGCTTTGTGGGCGGATCTCAGGCAAATCTAAAATGGGTTGGTCTGAAGTAGCTAGGTGTGGTTTGGGCATAACGTGAAAATAACCAATCAGAGCGTCATCTCACATTCCCTTTAAGAGCAGGCGCGCTTGTTCCATGGCGGATTGCTATTATGACGGCGGATTTGCCTGGCGCACGCCAGCGGGAGCTGTCCGAGATGCGGCAAAATAATAAATGCCCGTCTTGTTGCTGCGGCCTCTCGGGCGCATCTCCTCAAGTCTGGAGAGGATTGCTGCAGCCATGGAGGGTGGGCCTCCAAACGCACCACCTGCTCCTGTTGTGCCCCTTCCTCCTCCCCCCACTCCATCTCCGTCCACCCGCTCCACCAGGAGCGCATGGAGTGTCCAATCCCACCGTAGTTCAACATCACGTCTCCTTAAGTCCTCTAATATTTCCTCATTTATGTCATCAACACATCCATGATTCATGGAAATGTTGTGTAAAACACAACAAGCCACAAAGAATGCTGCGACGTTTTGAGGACTGTACTGTAAAGTGCCTCCTGACCTATCCAAACACCTAAAGCGCATTTTCAGTAATATTTTTTGTTTTCACGCTACATTATGGCCAAGCATGCGCCCCTGAAATAGCATCTGAATAACGCGCCACTGACTTTAGACCAGGTTTTTCCTGGTCAGTGGCGGAATTGTTTTCTGAAACTGCAAAATAGCACCAGGTAACGCTTGCGCCGGCACACGCCTCCTCTCTTCGCTGAACCGCCCCCGGGAGCGCAAATACATTCCCTAATTTACCTACGTGCATCTGTGGAGGGAAAAGTACGCTGTGCGTCGGGTGCAAAATAGGAATGATACATGCGTCGGTGTACAAAGGCAATTGCGCTGAGTGCAAGATAGGGCCCAAGAATTCATAAGCTAATTTTGCCAACATTTCACACAAATGTCTAATAGGATAAAATGTAGGGGTGTCCCCGACTAAGGATTTACACATTCGAATCAGAATTGTCGAATCTTTCTATAGTCGACTGATAGTTGAATCATCTGTGTGTGTGTGTGTGTGTGTGTGTGTGTGTGTGTGTGTGTGTGTGTGTGTGTGTGTGTGTGTGTGTGTGTGTGAATGGGTTGGGAGGGGCACGACACTAGTCAGCAGGAGGGTAACATGTAAACCGCAGGCGCGTATGGACGCGTATTTCGCATCCGCCGCATGCATAACCGTCTCTATTTTGGGAACTGTGTATCCTGGCTCAAGTGTGCGCATTAATTCTTTATAACCTTCACCGTCCACAACATTCACTGGCCTCATTGTGAAGCGAAATAAACTCTGCAATTTTGTCCGGGATTTCTCTTTTCCTTTTCTCGGGCAATGGCGGTCTCAAATCTAGCTTTCTTTGAGTTAGTTTTGGTGCAGCTCCGGTACTACTACTACTACTACTACTACTACTACTACTAGATGAACTGCTGTCGTCAGTCTGATACTGTGGGTGGATCTAGAAAAAAGACTAACATATTTTAAGTCCCAACATATGATATTGCTATTCGTAAATTAAAAGCGCCATTATATATGAAAAAGTGAAACGTCTTTATTGGTAATAAACTTACCCGTTTTAAGTGGAAAGCCATGTTTGTTGTTGACGAGTGGTAGGACATGAGCTGTTGGCACAACTTGCATTTTACTTTTTTTGGATCATCTTTTACTATTTGAAAGTGCATCCACACTTTAGATTTTCTTTTTCCAGACATTGTTAAGTAACGTTAATCTCCTCGTCTGATGCTCCTCGTCTGTCGCCGATCAGGGAAAGTGAAACTTAAATCTTTCACAGGGGTGGTTGGATTTACACACACACACACGTAAAAATATTTATTGAACTCTTCTTTCTTTCTTTTCCTGTTTTTTTTTCACAGCATTATCATAATTAAAGGCTGTATATAACTTAATATAACCGTACAAAACCAGTAGTTCTGTGTGAAATTAGACATTGAGCACCCCTCAGACCAAAATGGTATGATCCTCGTTTCATAATAATACCCGCGAAGATCCGACTGTGAGATTGGTGGTCGAATCAGGCTCCGCATATCGATGCATCGAATCTTCGACTATTCGGGGTCACCCCTAATAAAATGATAAAGAATTTACATTTTATATCTAAAAGGTCAAAGATCAACTTCGCTGTGACATCATAAAGTTCTGCAAAACTCTTTTGTGGCCATTATTCAACTTAGGAACAGAATGGGAGACATCTGTTCGGATACTGAATTGGCGACACTAACCTTGGGTGTCCACCTTGAAACTGTGGTGATTGTAGATCTTTGTTGCTGCCGGGTTGCACATGACGTATGAATAATCCATGTTTTGCCAAAAAATACACTTAATACATTTTTATTAAATTGCTTTAAAGTCTTCACTGCAGCTATTATGTAAGTCTGGACAGATGTGGATATAAATGGCAACTTGACTGGTGTTATTTTTGTAGCAACAAGTTAATTAATCAACAAGCAAATATGGACTAACAATAAGTCAAACTTATTTTCAATGATATAACGTTACATGAAAAGGACATTAAACTGGACCAAGTAATGGTGGTTCATCATTCTAATCAACTTGTGATTTTCCTTTTAATGTCACAATAGAAAAATAATTATGTAAGAAAAAAATAATGTTTTTCTTGTTCATCTGTCAGTAATACAGCGAACGTCAAAGTAGTTCTCCATTATCACGATCTTTCTGGAATTAGACAATGTGATGGTTAAAAGCTTCACTACACTATACAGCACAGTGTCCATTATCTGCACCTGGTAAAGCTGTCTGGTAAATCCATATCTAAATGAACTGAAAGAGGAAACAGGTTGTAGAGTAATGCTCTGCTTCCTCTTCTGCTGCATTAGCTCACTTTTGTCACTAATTTCCCCACAAAAGCTAATGTTACAATGGTCAATGGTCATGAGGACAATGCAGTCTTCCTAATGCACAGAGTAAAAGGAACCATTACTGAGCGTGGGCCAGGGTGGGATAGAGAGAGCTGAGGGTCAGGAAAAGAAATAGACTGTCAATAAGAAGGAGAGACTGAGGGAGAAGGACGTCTTGTTACAGAAAGCAATAAATGTAGTTATCTCCCCATAATGATTTATATATATAATTAAATTATTACCAACACAAAAATAAGTGCTATTCGTGGAGAAACAAACAAATACACTCATGTCTTTGGGGTTTAAGAGATGTACAAGGCCATAGCCAGACTTCTCCTTGTAGATCACCAAGTCCATTGGTCAAATTCAATTGAAATCAATTTTGAAGTTAGATACATCATTACAGATTCAATATTTATGTTTTTCCCCCACAGGCGATTTTTAAATTAAAAGTGACAGCCCTACCCCATTGGAAGAGGTGAGAAAAATAACCCAACCTTCGCTGAAAATGCATTTTCATTCGTTTAACAAAAAAAAAAGCAAGGATGTCTTCAGGGAAATTACAGCAAAATTGAACTCATTACATCGTCATCTAATCACATTGTGTTTTAAGGTTATTTGTGTGCGTAAGTGTGTGTGGAGATGAATCACAAATATGTTTGGTGGTAGACAGAGGAGTGATGCTAATGTAAAGCAGGAAAGCATTAGCGGCCGTCGTTTAAAGGATGTGCATTTCCAGGGATGTGATGAGTCAGCAACGGTTACTCAGTTCCTGCCATTAAGAGCCGATTGAACGGTTTGAACTGTTGCAACAGATGCAGTGTAGAGGTTTCGGGCCTTGTGGTTAAAGAGGATATAACTGAAAACAGCACAGGTCCCCCCCGCCCATGCAGTATGCTACTGTATGTAATCTCCCTTTATTCATTTTTAAAGCATTTGTGTTTGAGTTAAACGTGAGACATGAGTACTTTTGTATTTACAACACACACCATACGCAGCTACTTAATAAGATCCAGCTAACACCCTGCACCCTTACCTCAGCATGTTTGTCACACTCTATCTTCTCGTATATATACACACACACACACACACACACACACACACACACAGAGGACATGCTAATGAGATGCAGGAGCATTGTAGGTCAGAGGGATGGGTCACTGGCTCAGGCGTTTAATAGTTTCTTAATCTCTAGACCAGGACAAGAAAGAAAGGATATAGACCAAGAGGCGCGGAGAAATAGTGACGGAAGGGACAAATGATAACACGTAATTGATTTTTTTTTTAATCTTGCATACCTATAGTAAACACACACTTAATGAACTCTGCAAGGAGCGAATTTAGCAGTGTAAACACATTCCTCATGGAGTCAGATAAGCATGCCGGCGAGGCGCAGACAGCATCGCATCACTTCAGCTCCTCGCTGTCTCACTGAACACACACCTCGAGGTTAACTACTCTCACCTATCCTCCTCTGTCAGTGATGTACAGCTTTGTGGAAAGCAGTATCACACACACACACACACACACACACACACACACACAGTCCTGAGTTATACCCCTTATTTTCTCTCTTCCTCTCTCTCTTTATCTCTCTCTCTCACAGATACTTTGTGGTCTAATTACAGACGTAGAAGCATTTCTGACATCATCCCTCACCCACCATACCCGTCCATCTCTTCCCTATCTCATCTTGTCCTTTCTCCTTCCTCCTGCTCTTTCTCTGTGTAATTTATACTTTCTTCCATTCTCTTCCCTACACCAACTTCCATATTTCTTTCTCTCTTTTCTTTTCTCTCTCTCTCACTTACTCTGTCTCCTCCTCTCTCCATTCCTATTCCCCAGACAGACATTATCAGAGGGAATGGCGATTGGTTTGCTTCAACCCTTCGTTCCTCCATCTCTCTGTTGTTCTCTCAAGGATGTCTCTCTTATCTCTGCATTACAGTTTCCATAAAGGCAATAACTCATCCCTTCTTTCTTTTCCCTGTCCTCTTCCTTTGAATGTACATGTCCTTGTAAGGCCCCTTACCTCAACTTTTACTTTTATGTCTCTTTTTCTAACTATTTTTGGGTTAATGTGAATTGATCCTAGCTCCTTCCTCCTTTTTCCTTTTTTATACTTGGTCTCTGCAGTCACTCAATCTTCACCCAGTAGGGCAGCAGTGCTGATATACAGTAGGACACACCTCTTCTTTTATTGCTGATCCAAAGTATCAGAGAATTTCCATTAGTTCTTTAATCCATATTAAGAGCAAGTGATATGTGGCACGTATCAGAATTGAAATCAAAGTATCTTGACTTTACAAGCTTTTTTCACTTCAGGAGGACTCATAAAGCAGAAGTGCTCTTATTACATGCTTTGGTACCCACTTAAACTTCTCTCTTTGTCTCCTCCTTCTCGCCATCACTAAGCAGGGACCTGACTGCTAACATCCATCAGCAAAAAACCTAGCAAACACAATTCTTTCCCCTCAGATGAAGTACTTATTTCTGGAACTACTACTTTTGGAAACTGGCCCGGAACTAAAAATAGCTTCTGTACTGTAGCAGCCTCTGATAGATGAAAGTAGCAATGACGTATTTTATTCTAGGAATTTAAAGTTTCTCATTTTCTTTCTAAAAGTTCCTGACAGGAAGAGTTTAAATACTTTGTCTGTTCTTCATCCATCCCCTGTGCTCTTTCTCGGTCTTATCCCCCCTCCTGTCAGCCTCTCTCCTCCATCTGTACCCGCCCTCGCTCTCGCAGGGCCTCTTCCTGATCCTCTCCTCTCACTTTAGTCCCATTAGTTATCTCCTGATGGGTCATTAACTATTAAACACCAGATAGAGGGGAAAGGAGAAGAGGGGCCTTATGTAAGGTTTGTGTCTAGTTTGCAATAATAAATGGGGGATGGCAACAGAAAGAGAAGGAGAGGAGGGTGAGGCAGGTCCATGGGGTGTCTTTTCTGTAATGTTAAGTGAGAGCAGATCTGCTGCTTGCTGTACCTACAGAAAATGAGAGAAGAGATACAGAGATTTACATTAACATATCAAAATAGCCATTAAAGCAGCAGATTTTAGATCACTATACAGTCTACTCTTTCTCTGCATAGTCTGTCTCACATCCAAAATGCAGCCCAACTTCTTCCCCTCAGGAAATCAGTGCCAGGCCTTCTCATCCAGTCAAGCTTAAGAGGGTTTTTGGATGATCCAGAGACACTTAAACCCCTCAGATGACACCAATTTCAAAGAGCCGTCAGTGTCTTATCAAGTCACTGAGGCCATGTACTGTAAACTTAACTTATTGAATGTTGCTTCCACCTAGTGGTCATAAATGAAAAGTTTAATTTTCCCTCCTAGGAATGTACTTTTTGCCATTGATGTCTGTGTAAAACATGGATTTGGAAAACAACATGTTTGGCTTGTTGCTGGTCTGTCAGCAGAGTCGACCCTTAATCCAAATATTGTGTGTCCGTCTACAGACTCTCTGATGTTGGGAGCGGAGGTCGACCTGCAGCGGGTGGAAAACAGCACGTTTGCCATGGAGATGGTGTTGAAGGCGTGGCTTCAAGAGCAGGGTGGAGACAGAGAGCACCTCCACCTCCTGCTGCCCAGCCCCCTGGACAATCCCATTCCAGGTACAAATACTGGACACAAACATATTGAAGTATTGTAGTACAGTAATATGTGATGTCTTTTCACACTTTCTTATGACATTTGTCACCTGTGTAGTATGCGTGAAGTGTGACATGCAGGAGCGTCTGATAAGCCCCGCCCTCATCCCCCTTAACCCCAACCTGGGAGTGAAGACCGAGAGCGTCCGGGACTTCCTGCCTGTCACTAAGGGATCAGCCAATCAGAGCCAAGCGCCACGGAAACTAAAAGCAATCAAGTAAGAGACGGGGCTGATGCATTCCTTTAGGGCTGCTCAATTATGGAAAAAATAATAATCACAATTATTTTGGTCAATATTGAAATCACACATAAATGTTACACAGCTAATGAACAATTTTACATCACCACTCATTTTACATACAGTTTAACAATAAAACGAAATGCTGTCAAAGGTGGAGGGACCGCAGGGTTAGCTAACGTTAGCTTCTTCATCTCATCTGGGGCTGATAAATGGTAAATTCATCAAAGTCTGTGCCCATAATGATATTTTCTAAGCGACTGTAGCTGCCATATATTTCACATGGTTTTCATGGTAGATTTAGAGGCTTCCACCGCTGTTTGTCACTCTACCTGAGGAGAAAGTGCTGTACTCGCTAGAGATGGCCCGATACCATTTTTTGCTTCCCGATACCGATTCCGATACCTGAACTTGTGTATCGCCCGATACTGAGTACCGATCCGATACCAGTGTGTCATATATTTTATTATGTTTTAACAGCTGTATACTACTATCCCTGTATGGATGTGAAATGATTTCTATCTTTGTGAAACATGAACAAACACAAATAATGGACGCCACAGAACTTTCTTTTATTGTCCAGTTTGACAGTCAGTTATAACGGAAGAAGAACATAAATAATCTACTTTAACGTAGATTTTCTTTAGGGCTTTATTACTTGGTATCGGATCGGTGCATAAACTCCAGTACTTCCCGATAGCGATACCAGCGTTTTAGGCAGTATCGGAACATCTCTAGTACTCGCCCTTATGTTTATTTGGTTTTCGTGACAAGTGATGACGTCCTGCTGTTGGGTTCCCAGACAACGGAGTTGCTTTTGCCTTTTTTGCTCACCAAACGCTGCTGTGGCTGCCCTCCTTCTGCCATCTTTACTCGCGCACATTTTTTAAATTCCAGCTGATGATATGCACATGACTTGCCTCCCTGACCGGGGCGGATGAAGACAAAATAAGTGTTCTTGCAAAACAGAACATGGCAAAATAATCGTTTTTTTCTCGATTGTACTATTTTGGTGATTGTTGGGAGGCGAAATTGAAATTCAATTAATTGCACAGGCCTGTTTCACACAATTAGTTAAAAGTGGTTTGATTTAAAAGCCACAGGCTGCTAAGAGGGCAGGAAATGTGTTGCATAGTAAGTAACATGAATGAAAAAAAGAAAGAACTTGAGTACAAAATCTGCGACAGAAGACATGATGAACATGTTTTTTTCTCTTATATTAAGTTTAAACCTTAAAGGGAGTGTGTAGATCTGATGTCTGCCTTTACCATCATCCCAGTCACATCCATGCTTCCTTGTTGGAGTGAGGGAGAGATGAAGCACGTGTGTGTGTGTGTGTGTGTGTGTGTGTGTGTGTGTGTGTGTGTGTGTGTGTGTGTGTGTGTGTGTGTGTGTGTGTGTGTGTGTGTGTGTGTGTGATTATGCGTGCATGCTCCATCAGCCGTGTGCGTGTAATGTGTCCAGTAAAACCCTGCCTGTCTATGAATGGCCCCATTCTGACAGCAGGGAGTAGTGGAATATTTCTTAGATAAAACTATCCCATCACATCTGAGTATGCTTTGTTCTGCTATGCTTGAAAACACTCAAAATAACTGGAGTTGGGCTGAAGCATTGCTCCATGCTCAAAAGAAAGTTTCCTTAACTTGTTTGTGAGGGAATGTTGTTCTTCTCATATAGTAGAAACTCATGGGACATGGTAACAGTGGTAACCAAGGAAAGGACAGGGATTGAACACAAGATAAACAGAATGTAACACTGGCTACAAGGAATAAAAAAAAAAACAATAAGTGTTTCAGCAAACACATTCTACTAACCAACAAACTCAAAAGAAAGTATTGAATTAAGTAATTGTATACATATGAATTTTTCTTTATTCACAATCTAACACAAATTATGATTGGCTGACTTACAAGTTTTTTCAGTTACACTATATATGTATTAGTATCCTAAGCTTTTATATATTTCCTAACAGGACAAGCATAATATGGCAAAATTGTTTTAGTATTGTTTTAGTATTTTTAAATGCATACAAAGAATTGTATTCCTTGCTTCCCACTTCCTTTTTTTACAATAAAACAAAACATGTTAAATAAGCAAATTATACTTATTAATTCGGTACACACATTCCTTTGCATATATTTCTGTTCCTGTCATGATCCTGGGTTTTGTTCTATTTTCTGTTTTTTTTTGTAGGTTCTTCTCAAGTGTCATATTCTTGTTTGACTTCCTGCCTTGTGTGTTTTCCCGCCTTTGTGATTGTCTGCCCTTGTATCTTGTAGTGTTAAGTGTTTCTAGTGTTCTTGGTTTTTTGGATTCAGCCTTTTGGTTATTAATGCTTGCATTTAGTTCTGCCAACCTGCCTGCCTGGTCTCCTGCTTTTGGCTCCTCCTTTTGAACTCTCAAACCGTGACTATTCCACCATGTACACATATAGTATATACAAAACCCTTCCATCATCCCAGCTAACCATCGCAAAACAAAACAGGGCCTTGAATAAAACATAGTATGCTTAGTAATCTTAATCCTGATGAGCTCAGTTTACTTCAGTAAGTAAGACTCACAACCAAGATGTGTGCCAAGGGACGACCATTTTTAAAAGCTGAAATCATTCCTTCTAAAACACACACACACACACACACACACACACACACACACACACACACACACACACACGCACACTGGTCGGTCCAAATGTTGTGCTCTGTGTGTGCACTTTACATACTGATGAGTCATGATTTACAGCAGTGACATTTAAATAAAGCTGGAGGACGGTCACACTGCTAACAAATTATTCTTGGCAGCGATGATGTCATTCTCTGTTCATGATGATTTGTTGTGCGTTTGCACACGGACTGCTTAAATCTATTCCAGGAGTTTAGAGAACATGCATGATGTCTTCTTTGACATAAAATGTTTAAGCTACATTTGATTGGAGAGAGTTGCTATGGAAAAAAAAGGTCTTCATGCTAACCATGTGTGTGAGTGTGTGCGTGTGTGTGTGTGTGTGTGTGTGTGTGCGCTCTAGGACTCTGCGTGCAGACGGAGTGTGTGAGAGTGTGTTGTACGGCCTGCCGCTGGTGATCCGCCCCACCACCTGCTGGCAGCTGGACTGGGATGAAATGGAGACCAACCACAACTTGTTCCATGCTCTCTGCAACACACTCAGGGTGTGTGGATGTGTTATGATGTTATGTGAATATGAACACTGTTGGTTCATCTTGTGACAATTTAGACCAGAAACCAGGTTCCTCCCAGCCTTTTGACACAATAGCTATGAAGATTAGTCTTATTTACAAGAGTAGAATAGAACAGTAGAAGTTAGGGCTGGACGATTAATCGAAAATGTATCGAAATTCTGAAGCTGTTAACAACGGGGTTTTTTCCCATGATGATAATTTAGATCATTTATTCCTTTTGATAGGCCTACTTTCTCCTTAAAAACATTCTACTGGGTGTGTAGTCTACGTGACGTCACCCGGACCAGTCAGCCGCATGGAAAGCATAATGGAGGATAACTCAAACACCAGTCTGAGTCAACTGAGCAACTTGTGCCCCAAAGAAACACAGTGTCTGTTGTCTGGAAACATTTTGGCTTCAGAAAAGATGATTTAGAACAATGTGATTAATTATCATTCATTTATCGTTATCAAGGAAAATTGATTTTGATTTGAGGTCATATCATGCAGCCCTAGTAGAAGTAAAATAAAATAGTTCACTGTAAAAACATTCATGCTACAGAGCTTATGATAATAATTGACTAAATCTGTGATTCCCAAAGTGGGGTACGAGGACCCCCAGGAGTCCGTGGCACTCTGCCAGGGGGGTCCATGAAAAGTTTTCAGATTCATTCATTTAAAGTTGCAGTGGGAAGAATGCAAAAATAAATGGGAGTAGAGTGAGACCTCTTCCTGCAGTTCTCCTTATCCCCTCTTTGTCGCAGAGGCAATGCATGCGCAAAACAGCCAATAAGAACTCTCTCTCTATGAAGTGGCCAGTAATTGACCAAAGTCTCCCGTGACAACTAGATTTTTTATTTTGAAATCTATAAAAGTTCATAGATTACATTCTAATCTAAGTTTAATATAGACCATGTTTGAGTGACAAAATTATTATTTACATCACTCTTGGATCCCTTGATTAGCTCTTTCGGTTGCTTTTCTACACCATCTGACATTCTCAGTACTCCTCATGTGCAATACAAATGAATGGAAGTGTTTGATGTGAGATTTGTTTTTCCCTCTTTCAGAGTCGTGACTTGTTCCTGCTGCTGCAGGTGGAGCCGGCACAGAGGTCCACAGCTGGAGGCTCAGGTCCATATGCCTGTTTGAGAAAGCAATGTGAATTGATCAGTCCTTGTGAGCACACTCACATGCCTTGTGTGTGTGTGTGTGTGTGTGTGTGTGTGTGTGTGTGTGTGTGTGTGTGTGTGTGTGTGTGCGCGCGTGCGTGCGGGTGGGTGTGTACAACACAGGTGTGTATTCTCACTACGTCCTCCAGCCGTCCCCGTCCCTCTGCCTCCTGCTGAAGCCTGTGGTCTCCAGAGAGTTGCTGCTGCCGTGCGCGCTACCTGTCGCCACTCAGGAACCTGCACCTAATGCTATGCACTCTATACAGGTGAGGTGACCGGTCATTTATTCATTATATTCATTACAAACAAATGAGAGAAGTAGACTGTATATATATATATATATATATATATATATATATATATATATATATATATATATATATACATATTTATATATATGTAGTTTATAGATAATATAGATATACAGATGTAATGACAGTTATTATAGACAAATTCAGATACAAATACACTTACACAAATACGTACCTTACGTGTGAGGATAAACAATATATTTTAAATAAAAACACTAATTATAGTTAATATATCACCACAAATCTATATTATTGTTTACTATTATTGTGTATTTATCCCATGAACCATGAACAGAAACACCTGATTCTCAGCCACTCACTTCAAAGCAGAGATGCAGAAATGGACATAATGCTTGATTACTTTCATCAAATTTTGTTTTGTCTGAAGATGGGAATTCTTTTTTTTTTAAAGTTTTAATTCCATTTAAGAACGATATATTGGCTGTCATGTATATTTTGAACAGGATGTAGCCATATATGTGAGTTTCAATGGGTTTATTTGTACATTACCAAAGTTGTTGATGTGTCCTGTCTATTTCTCTGTCAGGGTTGTCTCACTCAGCTGGATGAGGAGTGTGTGTTCAACCCTCTGTCTCTGAGCAGTAACCTGTACCAGCACCTGAGGAGTAGAGGCCTGCTCTCACAGCCTCGATACCCATACAGGTCAGAGGGGGTGGATGCCACGATGCAAATTCATCCGTGTACCCCGTGTGATAATGTTAGAACAGTGTAAATGTTTGGATGTAGAGGTCTCAATGACGACATGATACTGATGATGGTTGATTCCAGACTGCAGCCAGCTGCTGCCCACAGAGACCAGTCCCAACCACTAGAGGGCCTTAAAGGCACAGCCAGCAGGCAGCCGCGGCAGGTAAACACAACAAATTTATGGCAGTGTAAAGGTCACAGTGTGCTGCTCACACAGACGCGCGCAATGATTGTGAGCAAAGTTGATAGCCCGAGTCAAGAGCAATTTGAAACCACAAAGCAGGAAGAAGGTTTTTATTAACCTCATTTAGGTTTTTAGATTTAGGAACGTGTGCTTTACCAATGCAACTTCCTCCTCATGTCTCACTTCAGTATTATCTCAGTAGATGGCAGCACTTACCGTCTGCAGAGACAATATAGTGCATAAATACACAGAGCATAAACCAGCCCTTTATGTTAATTTATCAGAATATTTTAGCAAAGACATATTTGACCTTGTCATTTTACCTTAATGTTTTAACACTAAACAACCTCAACACTGGCAGCAGATGGAATCAGATGCAGCAATTGTCTCCGTGTGTCTTCTGGGAAGAGTTTAGATCATCAGATATGACCTTAACCTTTTAGAAGAAGTAATCAGATTAAAAGTCCTATCTACTAAGTTTAAAATCATACTACTAAGTAAAAGTACAGAGATATAACACCTCTTTACTTTTACTTAGTAGTAGGATCAGCTAAATTTAGTGTTAAAAGTAAAAGTACTTGTTTTGCAGAAATGTTATAACAAAGCGTACATTATTAATACAGATGCACCAGTGTTTAGGCAGCATTTGACTGTTGTTTTGCTTGTAGTGGGAGTAGTTTAAACTATTATATAAACTGTAGGTGTCCACTGTGTACATACAGGGTTACACTTTGAAAGATCGTAACATTTCATGTTGCTTTGTTACATCCACTGAGGCCGACTGTGACCTGAGAGTGTTTAGCTGTTGGCAGTGTGACTCATCAGGCTTGATAAGGCTGCTTACATGCAAATAATTCACTACAGCAGCAAAACAGAGAGAAACTGTTCACCCGCTCTGCTTCTGCTTTGTTCTGTTCTTTGGCACGCTGTCTTTTTATTCACCGCAGTGGAACTTAACCCTTTAACTCTAAACATAGTGTTTGTATCTGCCCTGTTGATGTCTTCTTCCTCTCTAGTTCTTTATCTCTTTTGTTCCACCTTCTTCAGATCCTCCTCCTCTTCCTGTCTTTTAGCTCACTCTTTCTTTTCTTGTCTTTCTTATAAATCCAAGAACTGACAGCTCAGACTATGTTATTCGATTCCAGAAACCAATGTATTTTGTTGTTTGAATATCATTCTAAATAACATTTTCAAAACTTAAACTTGAATTATAAAGGCTGTGTGTTGTCTCCACTCAGCCACAAAACCAGGGTCGCCAGCTGGGAATGAACAGCAAGGTCAGGGCCACTGTGGCTCCCCTGCCCTCTTCCTCCTCCCTCTCCTCCTCTTCCTCCCTGGGACCTCCTCCTGCTAAGGCCTCACGTCCGGCTCTGATGCTCCTCAGCAGCAGTGGCAGCCGCCGGGCCCTGGCCGCTGCTCCACAGTTGGAAGACAATGATGATGGGGACTCCATTGTGATACAGTAAGAACACTGGGGGGTGAGCGAAAGACAGTGGGCCGAGAGAGCAATACAGTGACAGGGAGGTGACAAAGAGAGAGAGAGGCGGTGTAGTGCTTCCTCAGCAAGTCACACACACACACACACACTTTGAAATCCTTCAGCATCCTGACCTGCCACTTCAAAGGGCCTTCCAGTGTTAGCACACACACACACACACACACACACACACACACACACACATTTGGCTAATCGATCCCATTGTAAAGGATGTGAGTAATCAGGCATCACATAAAGGCTTTAAAGACTTTGTAAAGGAGGGAAAGACACACACTAATTTGCACATAAACACACACAACACACTAACACTGTTGTGCACTACACTCTGGGTGGTTGCAGCTTCTTTGATACTTCAGTTCATCTCTATTCTCACCACACAAACCATATAGCTAAATATGAATATAACAAGCCTTGGTGTGTGTGTGTGTGTGTGTGTGTGTGTGTGTGTGTGTGTGTGTGTGTGTGTGTGTGTGTGTGTGTGTGTGTGTGTGTGTGTGTGTGTGTGTGTGTGTGTGTGTGTGTGTGTGTGTGTGTGTGTGTGTGTGTGTGTGTGTGTGTGTGAGAAAAGTTTCGACTTGCTTCCATCTTTAGATTGCTGAGGCAGCAAAACGTCCACATCACACACTGTGTGAACAATGAAAAAGCAGGAGAGAGCAACCTAAGACATCTAGAAACAGGCAGAAACCGCTTGCACAATAATGATTCAGGCACAATAAAGCATGCACACTGCAGCTATAGTACTATACTACATACGGACTCATAGACAAACACACATATTCACATTCCATTTCCATTTAGCCCTTAAGTCCCGTCTGAACACAGCTTCACTGTTTTAATGAGACGGAGAATAAAGCAGCACACAGGCGGGCCTCTCTGCTCTCCTTCACCCCCACAGCGAGCCCTCTCTCTGGGGGTTGAAAGGCAGCGTGAGGGGGGGGGGGTGGATGAAAGGAGAACAGACGAGAGAAAATATGTTTGTTTTTTAAACTGCAGCATGTTCTTTAAAAATTGCCATAAAAAAGGTATGCAAACGTTGTAAAAATTCCTTGGTGTTTGAGATTCCGAGAGAGGTAGATTGGAGTTCATGCAGTGACATCACTGGTCGCACATTTAATTCTGATTTTCGTTCATACGCACGTATTTGTCAGTTAGGCACATCGATCATTACTATTATTAATTCATTCCTCGTCAAGGAGCTTTGTTATCTACACACACGCACGCACACACACACACACACTTACACACACAGGCTCAATCAGTCTCCTGCCATTCCACCCCCTTGTTGAACCTTATAACATTATGGACTACCCAGTGACTTCATGACGTTGTGATGTCACAGGACTTCCGCATTCACAGATCACATCCACAACGATCCTTTTGTCTCCGAAGAGAATTTGACCGGCGGACCTCCGAAACTGCCCACTGACATTTCATCCACTTCTCCGTCGCTCTCACAATCCTTTTCCCTTTTCTCTCTCGCTCAGTACTTTCTTTTCCAATGATCACGAGCTCAGGGACGTTGAGTCAACATGTGTGAATTTCATACAATGTGTTCAAATAGAACAACAACCTCTCTGTCCCTGTCTGGCAGAGTTCCCCTTTCTTAACCGGGACGACATCAGCCACACTCCTCATTAAATGTCACCAGATGAGTGGGGCGGGAGCCACGGCTAACAAAAAGTGTCCCTGTTTGTGTTTGTTGAAATTTAACAGAGAGTCTCACTAGTGAGGAGATTATTCAGGTTTTGGCAAGTCGTTGACCCATTGCCGCTGTTCTTTTTCAAGAAAGTTCTTTGTTCGTTGTTGTTTTTATGACTCCACCACAGAAACAGCCTTATCTTATAGTGTTGACTTACTCGCGGTCCTGTTCAGCTTTCATGTCGTGTGTGTTGACTGTTTATTGTCTGAGGTGCAAAGGAAATGGATTGATGTCATTCATTCATTCTGTAAATTCATTCATTTAGTTGCTTATATTTCAGCTGTTGTGTCATTTCAGGATTTTGTAAGTTCTAAGCATTTCAGAGTATCAGATTTGTATTTTAACACTGTGTATGAACTGTGGGTTAATAAATTGTCCTTTAAGCAACATTTTGGTGGGAGGATTACTTTTGCTTTAAAAAAAGGGCATCAAATCATGTTTAACCTTACACTTTAACACTGTTTAACACCCACTGGTTGGCCTTTGGAGCGCAGCACTATGTAGAACTTGCACAGATTGACAGTGCTATGAAAACATGTTATATATGTATCGATAGATTAGACTCTCTTTGCCATCATTTTGTTCCCTTTAAAAGAATAACACCCTGTAGTCAAAATAATCCAGGCACAATGCATGAAAATAAGGTGTACATCTTTGAAAATGTTATGCCAAAATGTATCACAAAGATCTGACAATCAAACAAAGGCCATTTGTTTTAATTTAGGCAGACCATCACCAAAAGGTGGTCATTAAAGAAACCATAAAGAACTTCTAAACCAAACCATTTGTAACCCAAAAATCCTATAAGGTGATGTCAGGAAACTGCAGATATTTATGAGCTGTGATTAAATTGCCCCAAAGTTATGGTGGTTTTGGTGTTATGATCGAATGAGAACTATCTAATCAACTTTAACCTTTTACCAACTACAGTACTGTTCCACCCGCAGCGTGCTAGCACTATATAAAACTTTCACTGACTGCGAATACTATGAAAAGGTACATGAATATATCTTTCTGAAAGGGCGGCCTATTTGTGGTCTGCTGCAGGTTGCACATGTGGCAGCTAGATTTGAGTTTGTATACGCAGTGAGTTTGTGCCAGCTTTTTCTTTTGAGTCGCTTGCTGACACGTACAATGCGGCTACTTCACAGTGAAACCTTATCTTTATATGATGACAAATTTGTGCTTTTTGCTAGCGAAATGGAAGAAATTGCATCTCAAGAAAGACCAAGTGTGGTCAAAATGTTGGTACAATAATAAAATCATTGGAGCTTAGTGAGCGGCCATCTTTAGCTTCCATATACAGTACAGGCCAAAAGTTTGGACACACCTTCTCATTCAATGTGTTTCTTTATTTTCATGACTATTTACATTGTAGATTCTCACTGAAGGCATAAAAACTATGAATGAACACATATGGAATTATGTACATAACAAAAAAGTGTGAAATAACTGAAAACATGTCTTATATTTTAGATTCTTCAAAGTAGCCACCCTTTGCTTTTTTTGATAACCCTGCAAACCCTTGGTGTTCTCTCAATGAGCTTCATGAGGTAGTCACCTGAAATGGTTTTCACTTCACAGGTGTGCTTTGTCAGGGTTCATTAGTGAAATTTTTTCCCTTATTAATAAAAAAGCAAAGGGTGGCTACTTTAAAGAATCTAAAATATAAGACAGGTTTTCAGTTATTTCACACTTTTTTGTTAACTACATAATTCCATATCTGTTCATTCATAGTTTTGATGCCTTCAGTGAGAATCTACAATGTAAATAGTCATGACAATAAAAAGGAAACGCACTGAATGAGAAAGTGTGTCCAAACTTTTGGCCTGTACTGTATGTCATTGCCATGTGCATTCACCAGACAATATTTCAGTTTTCTGTTCACCATTTCCTGAAGGTGGAGAGGTGACCTTTCATTTTGCAGACAGTGAATAAATGTCTAAGTGTCTCAGTCAACATGGACGGGACACTTCTCTGTTATAGTCCTACTTTGGCTGATAAGCTCTGACTTTTGTGGATAGGTTTTTGTTTGTTGGCATCTGCATTTTTTTCCATTCAGATCTGGGCCTCCCGGACTTAAATTGCAATAGCATTTCTATGTACTATGTCTAATCAGCTTCTAAATCTGAGTTAGGATAATATTAGTGCTGGGACTTCCTGCTTTATTCTCAATGTATCATTTCCTTCTTTGCCTCGATCTGCAGAACAGAAGAAAACTGTCAGACTCTATCTGTCTCCCAAGCTTAATACACTGTCTCTTTCCGGTAATTGTTCTTACTGGTCAACAACAACAGCACAGGGCTCGAATATACACAGACGAATGAAGCAAGAACACACACAAGAGTCACAATTCATATGCAGGTTACAGGCGTTCACAAGCAGAGCTGAGTGAAAACAGAAAGAGGATGTTCATCTTTGTGAGGAAGTGAGGAGGCTACAGGATTGGAACTATAATCCTACTGACAGATATTTAAAAGGTCTGTACTCCTACACACGTCTAGAAAAGTCTGGAAATCAGATTTGCTGATTAGCAGGCCTCTGAATCATGAACATAGATCACCAAATCAAGTCAAGAAATGAAGCTCTGAAAAGGTATGACAATTTAGTTTGGTCTAAGGAAACTTTGCCATACAGATTTTCCAGAGCACAGTTCTTGGATTAGCAGAGTCACAAAGTCACTGACACATGCTGAAAAAAATCCCTTTATTGTCATACTTACACCTTCATACAAATACAGTTTTGCATAGGCACCCCTTTTATTTTTGAGGCAATGGAGCGACAATCTGTCATTTCCTTCAGATAACGCGGAGAGTTGAGAGAGTGAAAAAACCCTTTCAGACACGCACAACTGAATGGGTTAGCCCACGCACAGCTAAAAATAAAAGCTGGTGGTCTGCAGAGTCTAGAGGAAACCGGACAGTTTCAGGTGCGTCTGAAGGCAGAACACACAAATCCTCGTCAGATGTGCGCAGTGAAAGATCTCATATTTCAGTATTTTTCGTGTACTGCAATTTTAAAACCGAATGAGGAAATGCAGTTGAGTTTCGCCTCGAGGGTGTTTTATATTCAGAAGTGCAGCTGGCAGGTGTGACACTTTTTTTCAAGATTCGAAACACGTGGGGTCTCATCACATGTGGTCTGCATTCAAAAGGATTACTTTTGAAACTGAGGAAATGCACTGAAAAAGAGGATTTATTTTTAAATATTTTGCATCTTTATCATTATTGCATTCATACATTATAGTGGCAGATGTCAATATGGTAACTACATCGTCAAGAAGTTATTAGGAATCTTAGAATGATCAGTTTGTTAAATGAGGTTTCCGCAGTTAAATTAAAGTCATATTTTTATCCAGTGAAAGTATGTCTGTGTTGTCATTACAGCTTGGTTCATTGCCCCTAAGCAGCTGAAAACTCAAGTAATACTCTATTAAATGTGCCATACGTTGATCATGCAAATCTGATTGGACCGTTTGTGTTTATTTTTGCCCCTAACAGCCAATCAGCCAACTGTACAGACGTTTACTGTAAGCTAGCCAGCAACGGCCATCGTGTGGAGCATGCCTGTGTTCTTTCTGTTGTTTGACTCCAGTCGCTCTACCCTCTTTTTTTTTTTTCTTCTTCTATTTTTTAGGAGACAAGTTGAGACATTTTCAACCTTCACGAGTGCTTCATCTTCACGAGTGCAAAGTTTGGTATTTAATCTTTCACGAGTTCCGGAGATGTGTTTCCCAGCATTTCAAGCCTGTTGCTGTAGCGTAAAGCCTAGTTTCAGTGCCTCTTGTTGTTGGACTGATCGTCGTAGTAAGTATGACATGACCTTTGAAAAAGAGAGAGAGAGAGAGAGAGATTGAGAGAGAGAGAGAGACAGAGCAAGAGACCTTGACGGGACAAAGGCAGTCACACATTGCTGAGGTGACAGGACGACTGACTGACATGATAATAACAGTCGAAGTGTGTGTGTGTGTGTGTGTGTGTGTGTGTGTGTGTGTGTGTGTGTGTGTGTGTGTGTGTGTGTGTGTGTGTGTGTGAGACACAGACCTCAAACCTGCAGATAAAACTGGTCAAAGATAGCGTTGTGTGGCTAGAAACGATATAAACACACGCCTACACATGCACGAGTCCAGCTGTGTCTGCAATATTAAAGTCAACTGTGTCTAGCTGCGTTGAAGTGACTCATGTTTCAACATTTATCAATTGATCCCCACTTTTTTCCACAAATTCAGTGTTTTTGTTCTTTTTGTGTCATGTGTCCTGCAGCAAAAACTCCAGAAAAATCACAGAAGTACATCTGAAAATGTGAAGTGAGGTCTCTGATACGCTTTCATTATGAGGCTACCAACCTTCAGCGCACACATAATCACACAGGAATGCACACATGGCGATACGGCAGCAGTGGTGGGACGTTTGCAGACACGTAGTCCCACCACTGCTGCCGTATCGGCTTGTTTGTAGATTTCTCACTCGCCTATAGATGTCACACGAACGCGCACACACTCATGACCAGGCAGTCAGTTGAGCTGTTCTGCAGATGCGTGAAAGGTCAAAGCAGATGAAGAGAGAAATGTGAGGGAAGGAAGAGAGAGGAGGTGGCAGAAATCGCTTATTGTGACACAGGAACAAGATCTACACCACTTCCAGTTTAAAAAGCTATAACAAATGTGTTGCTACAAAGTTCTAATCAGTCAGTAAGTTGTGTTTTTGATACTACTACTCTGATGGTAGTTGAGATCTTAAGAAACTGCATTTAAACCATTATGAGACACTTAAACTCTTAATTGAAACCAAGATGATGATATCTCGGCCTCTGCTGCTTCTAAGCATTTTGCCTCTGGAATCCCCAAACTTTATGTACAATACTAAATAACTCGAGCACAGCTTTAAAGGAAGAGTTTGAACACAGTTTGAAATGATGTTTATGTGCTTTCTAATTAAGAGTTAGATGAGAGGACTGTTACCACTCTCGTGTCTGACTGTTTAAAGATGAAGCTACTTCCAGCACAAGGTTAGCTTAGCTTAGCATAAAGACTGGAAACAGTCTAGCCTGGCTCTGTGCAAAGGTAAATACATTTGCCTACAAGCCACTGTACAGCTCATTAAGGATGGGTGGGTTTACGGGTTGATAATGTGCGGGACTGTTTCTTTGGCCGGGTGCAGTGACTTCCTGGAGTCTCTGCTGGTTGCTTGGAAACCTCACGGTGACGACAAGACTCCAGGCAATAGCCAAGCTGGCGGTTTCCAAGGTGTAAGCCTCTCTCCACAACCCGTAGCTCCTATGGCGCCATTTTGATGCTACCTAGCTCTCACCCGCCGTTAGCATTCCATTGACTGCCATTCATTTTGGCGCCACTTTGACAGCGAATAACTTTACATCTGAAGCGTATAAAAAGACTCTATTTGTCCATTGTTTATTTCTAAAGAAACACGACAATGTATAAAAGGCTCCATTACCTTGTACCTCACGTTAGTAGAGGAATTACCGTATAGTACAGGAGAAGCTCGCAGGCAGTTTGGACTCACATTAGCTGTTTAAGTTTAATTACTAATGTTAACTAGCATTTTAGTTAGCAATAATTA
This sequence comes from Perca flavescens, assembly GCF_004354835.1. Taxonomy (NCBI): domain Eukaryota; kingdom Metazoa; phylum Chordata; class Actinopteri; order Perciformes; family Percidae; genus Perca; species Perca flavescens. The sequence goes on from NC_041349.1 coordinate 24,097,638, forward strand.
GCCTGTGTCCATGTTATCTCCTTACATATACCTACGCTCTCTGTCTCTGTAAGATTTGGAATAATTGAGATTTCTCTTGGCACAGCTACCAGAAGACTTCCAACTTTCAGACAGGTTGCTCTCGTCACATTTACGTTGTCTCTGTCAGTTGGAGGTTGCTCAGTAACGCTCAGCACTCACGGGAAAAGTGCTTCTAATATCCTTCACTGGTCTCCGTCCAGAGCAATGGGATCTGTTTGTCCATTGTCACACTGTATGCTAAAAAAGAAAAAGAAAAAAGCTAATCTGCTGCTGGCTGTGGCTTCATATTTAACATATATGAGTTGTCATAATATTCTTATCTAACTCTCATCCACAGTTAACGCAGTCATTTGATTTCACATTTCATTACTTATTAACAAATTCTCTCCATAAAAACAAAAACTCATGTTTCCATGAATGCCGTTACAAACTAAATGGTTGAATGATTTCTCAGAAATTAACCACGACCAAACGCTCAGCTGAACGCAGATCACGTTATGACCACAAAATTGGGCAAAGTCTTTAACACACACACACTGTAAATGTGTAAACAGCTTGTTTTGGATATTCCAACCAGGAAGTGTTGAGCCCTAATAAAGGAGCCAATGTTGGCAACATGAAAACACTACCATGTACTGTGTGCTGTGTGTGTACCGTGCTTCTTTTTTCCAATGAGTTCATCCAGAGTTTAATGAGAAAGACAGAAGTTTGTCGTCGCTCTTTCTCTTTCTGTTTTTCTTCCCCCACTCTGTCTGAAAAAACAGCGGAGGAAGGGGGGGGGGGGGAGACGAGTTAGGAAATGTAGCCTCACTGTGTAATCAAGTTACTTTTGGAGGACTTCCCTGTCCAGAAAGTAGTCCAGCAGCAGGTGGGTAAATAAGGAAAGAAAAGAAACGGGATAAAGAGGGATGATGGGGATAAAGAGCAGCAGCAGCAGTGACGGGAACAGTCTGTACCTGTTATGTAAGCCAACCAGACTCAGACAGGTTCATCCGGCCAGCATTCATCATGTCAGCATCTTTTTCATCTCTTCTCTCCCGTCTTTTTCTTCACACTCTTTCGTCATCCTCAGCTCAGGATAAATAGGATAGTTTTTTTTTTTTCTTCTATCTTCCCATTTGACCCCTCTTAACATATTGTATTCCTGTCCTCCTCTCACAGTATTTCTGCAGTTAAAATGCACAGTGTGTCCGACCCGAACCAGCCGCCATTAACTGTCACCAGAGCAACCAAACAACAGAATTAATGCAGAGAGGGCGAAAGGAAGAAAGAAAGTCTTTTGCTTCTTTTTTTTTTTTCTAGGCTCAACTTTAACGGTGCGATTAAGTGGTTGGAAAACGACTGAAACAACAAAAAACCAAGCGTGGCAGAGGAAGGGATGAGGTCAGACTGTTTTACAGTCCCGTTTCGTCCAGAAGAACAGAAAGTCTTTGAAAACCTGAAAACGGTGTCTGATTGGCTCCTGATGGAACGGACACATTAAGGGGAAGGCGAGATGTAGCAATTGGGGGAGTTCTCTCGTTTACAGATCCACTACGGAGAAATATTTGATATTTTTGGAGCCATTTTTATTAATAGTTATATTTACAGACAGCACAGCTGTTTATGACACATCCATTCGCACACTGACACTTTGCAGATGATTGATTAGTTTCATATTGAGTTTGTCTGTACAAAGAAGGGAGTCAACAATATTACCCTGTGCAGGAAGTCGCCTCTGTATTCAAACTCTTTATGACCCAATGATGTCTGTTTCCAAGACCCAGTCTTAAAGTCCCACTTGTAATGCATCCTCCAAAACAGTAGCAACAATGTTTTTTCCATTGAGTAGATCCTAAGATGCAACTACGTCACATATTAGTGTCCTGGGCTGAAAAAAACTGTTATAATCAGTCCAGGCAGACACACAAACAGAAAAAGATCAGCTCCTTTTGAGAAAGTGCTAGCCTTAAAGATACTCCAAACCTAAGCAGTGCAAAAACATGTGTCCCAGTGACTTCATAAGCACTGCAGACATTTTATAAAAGAAGAGCCAAGCCGCTCTCTCAGCTTGTTAAAGTGAAGCCTGTAAGGCCACACTCCTTTTGGCAAAAGATTTCTGTGTGTGTTCAAGTGAAGTGGCTGCTTCCAACCACACTGTGGCCTAGTACTTCAGTTATGGGTTTGACCATGCAAACACTCACTCTCTTTTTCTCACACACACACACACACACACACACACACACACACACACACACACACACAGAGGGTGGCCCTACAATAGTGGAACTCAATGTTTCAAAATGCAGCCATAATGTGGTTTTCTCATAGTTCTGAGCTAATCCACTCCAAATGAATCGACTGTCGCAAATAATTATGCCAGTCCACAGATGGGAGAAACTGCAGGAATAAAGGCATCAACCAGGTTTTCTGCATTAACACTTCTCCTCTCTTCACAAAAGTAGATCAACATTTCATGTTCAGTCCCTGGAGCGAAAGAAGGATGTCAAACATCTCCCAAGTTGTCATAGATGATGTCAGGTGATCTCAGGGGCGCCTGGTGGTTCTGGTTGTAGCACAAATTAGCAGACGGAGGTTTCTGCTTAGACACTTTGCTGTACAGCTCCCTCCCCCCGCCTCCTTCTCCTCCTCCTCCTCCCCCCCAAATGTTGTTGTTGTTGTTGTTCACGTTACTACCAGGACCTCCATGTTTCCCAGGGGGCAGTGGCACCGGCTCCTTCCGAGCAAAAGCAGCCCTGCCCGGCTTGGGGGCGGTGATAGGTTTGGGCCACCTCGGAGCCGGAGGTTGTGGCGTTCCGCGGCTCGGGCCCAGCTGCGGAGGCGAGTGTCTTTGGGACTCCGACGGCTTTCCGTGCGAGGGGGTGCTGTAATTTCCCTCCGGTCCTGACGGGGCCGCCGCCTCTCCCTGTCTCCTCTGGCTGTGGGGCTCCAAACGGGCCTCGTCGTAAATACCCGTCCCTGAACTAGTGGACATGCTGGCACCGCCTTTGGCGCAGCCCTCGGGTTCATCGTATATGTGTTCCAGATGAGCAGCGGGAGGGGATGAAGCTCCTTCTGCTTTGCCTCCCGGGGGTCGCCTGTTACTGTTCACCCCTCGTCCTCCCCCCGCAGCCCCGTTCAGACTCAGCGCGCTGGTTTTCTGGCTCAGCTCCAGGCTGATCCGGTCGTACACGTGTGAGTACAGGTCCGGTGGCTTCCTCTGGTTGCAGCCACCAAGGTGATGATCCCCTTGGACGCCACCTCCCGAAGCCTCGTCTCCTACTGGTCGGAGGCGTGGGGTGGGCACTGGAGCGATCGGGTTGCTGGTTTGGCTTTGGGCTTTGATGCTGTCCACTGGGTCGGAGTAGAGGCAGTCAGCGCTGTGCAGAGGCAGGCGCACTGAATCTGCTGGCTCCGAATAAAGACCTGCATGTTCATCAGCTAAGGAGAGACCTTTAGCTGCTGCCGGCCCTCTGGGAGACTTTGGAGGGGCCCCGCCACCTCCCAAAACCCCCAACATGGCTGGTGGATCTGGTAAACTCCTCCCCTTTAGTCCTCCTGCTGTTCCTTGCCCCCTTCCTCCTCCTCCTCCTCCTCCTCCTCCTCCATCTCCACCCTCTCTCTTCCCGAGCACGCCATCAGCAGAGCCCGGTTTGCTGCCGCCTGAATCTCCGTCTGCCTCCCGGCTGCTGGAGCTGCTGCTGCTGTCGCAGCTTCCTGCCGTCGTGCCACTCAGATTGGCGCTGCGTACGTGCGGCAGTGACCCAGTGTAGTCCGAGTCAAAGTTGACGGGGTAGCTGGAGTGGCGCTCCTCAGCCAGAACCTTCTGCGACTGGATGGCCTGGTCCACCAGCGTGAAGATCTCGTTGCCTTGCTTGGTCTCAAAGGTGAAGTTACCGGGGCCCGAGTCGCAGCGTCGGCCTGCCTCGAACGAAAACATCACCTAGAGAAAGAGAAGAAAAGAAAAGAAAAGTTAGTTAGTGTCACTAAATAAATATATTACAGAGGTGTTTGAATAAATGCCAAATGGAACTGAAGTAATGGAAGCTAGTCACAGACGTCCCAGCTCTCTTTGCCAGGCGTCACTCATTTATCATTTTCTTGGCACTAGAAAAACGCTTGCTTCCTTTTTCCACTGAATTTTACTTTTCATTTCTCTCAGCATATCGACCACATTGCTTCACTGCTCTCACTTACTGTTGAATTCTATTTCACGCACAGACCTCCTTCGCTGCTTTTTAGCCCTACGCGTTCAGATCAATGCAGTCACATGGTTTTATCATCAAAGTAAGTGTCACATGCATAAATACACACATGTGTAGAGAAAATAGACGGACTCTATAAAGGTCGATCATTCGAGCTCTGGAGCCTCAAAGTGACACAAAAACAGCCACAGACTCTAAAGTTAGATATCCTCTGACGCCGAGGCTCTGACCACATTCACACGCACACACGCACACACACACACTGCTGCTGTACCGTTTGCACTTCCTACAGTAACTCAATCAATCAATCGTTGCAGTCGCAGCTGGAATTGAACACACCAAACTTCCTCTGCCTGTACTCGTCAGGTGAGTCAGAGAGCTGTTTTCCATTTGTGCGCATTTTTATATTTATCTCTAGTGGTTATTGTTGTTGTTGTTGTTAAACTGATCCCGTTATTGTTTTTATTTTCTTCGTTGACCTTATAAAGTGCCTTTGAGTACCTTTTAAAGCGGCATATAAAATAAATGTATTGTTGTTATTATTATTTTATTATTTATTATTAGCTCTTTTTGGATCCCTGAAGACAAACTTTTTCTCTCTCATAAGCCCAGGCACCCACCCGGTCTCGCCCGTATCTCCTCAGCAGCTTGTAGGGCCACACGAGAATGTTCCTCTTGGTCTTTGGCTCCTTCAAGATTAAGATGTCGTTTTCGGCTTTCAGCCAGTAGCCGCCCACCAGCCCGCAGCGCTCTGACGCCTCGGTGCGCTGAACGCTCACCCAGAACTCGTTCACTGCAAGGACAAGATAGGAGAGGTGTTTTTCCTTACGTTTACTTAAATTCCCTTCCTTTTTTATATGATCTTCTGTAATGCAATATTTTCTGCAGATTCTTAAACTGGTGTAAGGCCAGACTGTTTTTCTTTAGTGTCCTTACCCTCCTCTCTGGAGTAGTAGATGAGGTTTTCGGACATCTGCAGGTCCAGGGCTCCTCCATTACAGTCTGCAGCAGTACTGGTGGTGCTGCTGCTGCTGCTCCCCCCGCCTCCCCCCTGCTGACACACAGACACACACATAGACAGTCAACCAGCTGAGAAAGACGCCAAATTAGGATTCTTTTTTTTATAGTATGTTGATCAGGAGTTTGGTTTTCCACTGGAAGGATAATAGTAGGCAAAGCGTGAGAGAAGGGAAGGAGGAAAAGAAAAAAGAGAGAGAGGCTGAGTGTGCAACAGAGAACGAAGCGGATGAACTCCTGGAAACTCCCTCTGGCTTCCTCTCTGCAATGCAAGTGCAATGTTCGCATGTGTGTGTGTGTGTGTGTGTGTGTGTGTGTGTGTGTGTGTGTGGAGACTCCGGGAACATGTGGGAAACATTGAAAGACACACAAACAAAAAGAATTTAGCAGTTGAAAAGATTTGGGGGGAAAAAAAGCAGTTCTTCAGATTTTTCCACCAAATCAGGAGATTTGTTTTGTTTTTCATTTAGATATTTTTTAGTTCCATTCAGGCTCGATATATACACGTTCCCATGAGGAGAGAAAAGGTGTAAAGATACCTGGAATGCGATGTCACACATGGTATCCATCCAGTCCTTGGCGGCGTTCTTCTCTGCTGCAAACATGTGCGTCTTGTCGTTGGTCTCCACACAGAAAGCTGCCATGTTTTCTTTGGGACAGCTCTCCGTCACCGCCGGCAGGATGGAAATGCACTCAGACAAGCGGATGATCTTCTTGTCAAGCTTCCTGGTTTTCTCATTGGACCCGCTTCCCGAGCCTCCGCCCGTCCCGGCCCCTCCGCCAGAGGGCGAGTCGTAGAACTCGAGGCGGGCGATGCCGTTTTGGCTGGCTGGGTAGAGGACGAACCAGTTCTTCTTCCATTTCTGATCAGTGGGAAAGGAGGAAAAGTTACAGAGGAGAACATTTAAAGCTGCACTAACCAATATCTCTATGTTATCAACAGAACTAATGACTAGGAATGTGTGATGTGATAGGTCTCGCTCATAGGGGCGACCCACAGATGAATACCATCAGACCCGGTAGTTTCCCTTCAGTTCCATTCTTACAACGTGCATATTCTTTTTTTAAATGTTGCCGTATTGAGTCTCTTTCTTTGAGTTTCTACTTTGTTTACTTGTTCTTATTTCATTTTTAATTGAGATCTTTTTCTTTTTCTTTTCATATTTAAAGTGCGTGATCGTTTTCCCATTTTGGTGCCGTTAAACTTTTCTAGATCTTTTGTTACTTTTGATGTATTTATATGTCTTATTTGTAATACAACAATAAGATGCACACATTTTATTTCCTCTCGAGATCCAGCATTTCATGCTAGAATGCTATTCCTAAAGGAAGCACACCGGTAGCACACACCATCGTTTCCTCTACAATCGATCAGCAGCCACTGCTTTGATTCAGTGAGTAAGAGTTTAGTGTGGCAACCCCTCGTCATACTTAGAATTGGGACCCCAACGAAGACAAGACGTGCACCCAAAAACAGGTATAACCCCAAAATAATACCACTGTGAGAAATTACAAGGCAGTGTGCCGTGGCCCCCAACAGGTTAAAAATATGAATCGGTCCAAAGTAGGTGACAGGTGCATCACGTCTCCCTGAGGACAGCAGTGAGGAAGCAACAGCTAACAATGATCTCTTCCTCCACAGGGACATACAACATGACACACAATACTGAACACTAAGACGCACGGCGAGCGTGTAGGACTCCAGATGTTCAGTGCTAAAAATGGACACAGTGAGACACACTGCATGTGGGATAATGTGCAATCACTACACAAACTGGTATGTGATTATGGTAAAACTGTATGAGACGCCAGAACTCAACACTTGTTTGGGAAGTCCCTGTCGTCCCTTGTACCTCCACATCACGCTATGCCTCATCTCGGCTACATTCCCCTGCATTCACTCAGTGGGGAGGAAGCTGCCTGACAGCCAGAGAGCTGAGCTTGTGACAGGAAGGTCAGCAGAAAATCCTTCGACCAGCGGGGAAACTCCTGCTAACGGAGGAGAATGAGACACGCTAACGTTACAACTGTGGGTCTTCAAATGCTCCCCTATCAGTGGTATTTTTCTTCTTCGCTGCTCAGATAATATTGAACATCTGTTATGTCTGAAAATGAAATAACCTATATGCAGCTCATAAGGCGTGCATATCCAGTGTAACAACTACAGCCTGACGTGTCACTTTGGAGGCTGATATCAATATAAAATCGAGGGTTTAAAAAAATCAGATGACTGCATATCGGCTAATGCCACTTTCTTTTCTTTCTTTCTTTTTTTTTTTTGCACAAAAATGAACATTTGTGGAAATTATTGCTCCACTTTGTCTATTTAAGGGTTGTGTCTGGCAGGATATTTGCAGTAAAATAAGCCGACATTTTGACTTGTCATTGTCAGAAAAGCACAAGTGAAATTGATAATTGATGGCTCAATTTCATCAAGTGTCCCAGTAAGCTGTTTCAGTGAGTCAGCATGCACAATCCCAGGGCATCTCCTAAGTGGAATGCAGCCATCATGAATGGGTTTGAATACACCTGTGCTTTTCCTACTATGACATGTCAACATGTCTGCCGTGAAAAAGGTCTAGCATGACAGAGGGACAGTGAACCTGCACGCACAATACCAGGACCCTGTTGGTGAGTTTAATACATAACAGTGTATCAAATGTTATAAATGCATCATATGGTTAGTATTTAAACTCTTAATCTGCAGAGTAAGTAGTGACTATAGCTAAAGGAGTTTCCCTCGTTAATGTAGTGAAGTCGAAGTAGAAAGTAGCACGTAATGGAAATACTTAAGTGAAATTAAAGAACCTCAAAGTTAGTACTTAGACAGGTAGATAACCAGATGTACATATTTACTTTCCACCATCGGGCTACCAGGTCACATGTAACAACATATCAGCTTGTTCACTATCATTCACAGCATGAAAATAAGAGACGCGAGTCAGTCTTAATGTGGAATTATAATATTGGCGTGATATATTCTGCACAACCCTCGTTGCAATTTAACAATAAGCCCAAACCAGATTGGACCCAGCAGCAGTAAAGCTGTCATACGTTGTAAACATCACAATTATGGCAAGAACAAAAATGACAAGAACAGAGGCGCACGCACACATGAAAGCCAACTTAATACATTTTTAACTCACACACACACACAGACACACACACACCAGGTTTCAGAAGTCAACACATGCACATGTGTGTGCACACACTTCGACCCAATGAACTAACTGCCAGAAAGGACAGGAAATGTGTGGGATTGTCATTACCCAGGATTCTCTTCACTTCCTTCTTCTGCATCCAGGTGTGTCTCAGTGTATGTACATATGTGCATCTGTTTGTATTGTTGTAAGTATTCCTTTGGTGCATTCTGGACCATCTGTTGCTGTGCACAAGTGCACGCACATAGATATACACACACACACACACACACACACACGCATACAGACTGACAAACGTGTGATTGTTCAGTATACATGAAAAGGGTGTGAAACATTAACCTCTGTTGCGCAATATGGTCCTTACTGCACTGTGTGTGTGTGTGTGTGTGTGTGTGTGTGCGTGTGAGCGTGTGCACGTGTAAAACAGCTGCTCCATATAAGGCAACAGACCGTTATCAGCTTCTAATACACTGAGTGGAAAGTATGCAAAACAGATCATGACAGTGAGGGAGAGATGTCCTGTCTGTTCACCAGAATGGAATTAACTAAAAAAGATATAAGAAATTACATAAATTTCCATTGGACAAACTATTACTTCCTTGCTTATTTGTTATAACAGGTCTCTCTTAAGAATAAGACCCTGTGTTTCAATGAGATTACCTGTATAAATAAAGGTCAAATAAAGAAAATAATAAACATGGCAATCTTATGTCCATCTTGCATCATTCTGAACATGCATGTGAAATGTAGCCTACACGTTGCAGTCTTTTGTAGGCCTTGTACAGTATTCCTGTTTATGTCTATGCCTAGTTAGTACATAGTGAGTACATTAACACATTAATAGATAAGCTTTGAAACAAAGGAAGAATGAAATTATCCTCTCATGATGCTAACATTTCTGTTGTTATTTTTCTTTTTTCCGTTTCAGTATCAAGTTTTTCAGAAAATGTAGTGGCCTTCAGGACTTTTTTAGCTGCTTTTGGTCTTCCCGACATTCAACACAGAAAGTGACGTGGTGGGGATTTTGTTTTCTTGTGAGATCATTTCGCATAAAAAACAAAAGATGATTGTAATTCTGTCATGTTTTCAAAACTGTCATCGAGTTCATTTGTTTATGAATTTACATCACAGTTTCATTGTGTGTGCATTGACCATTGTATTATTTGGAGAGACATGAGATCTCCTCTGTGTGATTCAGTGGGAATTCACCCTTCAAAAGCTGCTGTGGGGACTTAAGTCCAGTACCCGTAGTTTTAATGATTAAAATATTATTGCAATATATACATGTTTTCATGTAGAAGGTGTGTGTGTGTGTGTGTCTGAGAGAGTAAAAGTATGTTTGTGTATCGGAGCGGAACGTGTGTTATGCGGAATGTGTGCTGTGTCATGTGTGTTTGTTTTTTACTGTAGTTAAGGAAGGCGAGAACGAGTGAGAAGAAGTGTGTTAGAGAGAGAGAGCCCTGACCTCAGTCCTCTGTGTCTACCAAAACAACCTCTCAAACATGCTCTAACAGAGGACAGCAGTAGCTGTAGTTCCTGTGAGTGGCGTAAAGTCAATAGCACACTGACAACTTTTTAGGTTGTTTCAGGTTAGGGGGACTAGCTGAAAATGATTCACCAAAACAGACACGCTGAGCAGGAAGGAAACTAGGTTGTAAAAATGCAATTACAGTGAATTACAGCAAAGAGTCTTAAATGTACAGTCCAAAGAAAATCTGAGAATATCAGCTTTGTGTTACTGCAACATGGCGAGTCAAGTAAAAATATGCCACATTTTCATATAATCAAAGCACTATTGTGCACAGGCCATGTATCTGTCTCTATTTCTGGAGCAGACAAATATTTCAAGGGAGATAACGATGTCCATACGTAGGTCAAACGAGGTAACCCACACACACACACACACACACACACACACACACACAGTGACAGCATGCTTACAACCACAGAATGATATACAGTCTGAGCAACCAACAGTCCAAAACCCAAGTGTATATATATATATATGTATATATATATATATATATATATATATATATATATATATATATATATATATATATATGCATGCAGTTACATATGCATAGTAAAACACCTACTGTAAAGCATTCACCATGACTGACCACAGCTATATTTCTCTCACCAAACACAGTGATAAAGCAAAATGTAACAAATAATTGTATCTAATCGAGGAAGTCTGAAGCGTGTTCTAAAAAGGCAGTGTCTCTGATGTCATCCCAGTCATAACTCCACAGACTCGGCTAATGCTAGCATGTCAAGCTTTAAATGTGTGCCCGACAAGATATTGATTTGGTACAATTTTCATTTTATTTTCCTTTTTTTGACAAAACAGAATCACAGGTACGTTGTCGTTCATTATAATTTTAGCTTCAAGCTGCTGAAAAAAGGGCAGGTTTTGTTTCTTTTCTCGCTCATTTAATGTGCCAGAAATATTCAATTTCGATAAGAACGGGAAATCGGAGGGAATCGGAACCTAAATGACCCCCCCTACTGAAATGTCCCAATGTCTGCACTGAGCTAGAGGAGGGCTACTCTGCACTGTAATCAACAAGATTGGTTTGTGACACTATAAAAGGGTACATTATCCGTTCATCATATACTGTAGCATGCTCACAAATGATAGGGATGGATTGTTCTCCATGTCCACCAATAGTCTTGCTGTGAAACAGCCTTGGTTACAGTTTCCACTCAACACTAAACTTACATTACCAACAGTACAGAAATTATCCTCAGACATTCAGGCCACAGCTACAATTGTGTCTGAACAAATCACTGTAATTAGGAGGAGATGGCCATTATTGTGAAGAAAGTAATATGCAAAGTTACGTTCATTCATGTTGACTTGCATGAGGGAAAGAAAGTTAATTAAATTTGACTATGGAAAGAATACTACAATTAAAAAATGAACGTTGAAGTGACTGAAATGAACTTATCCAATTCACACTAACTATTACAATAACTGTGAGTAAGAACTGATCATTGTTTCTGCACATGCTTCATCATTCCTTTCCAATTAGCTTCACTAAATCATGCTGTTCTTCCTGAAAATACGCCCACTGCAGAGTATAAATGGAGAATTACATACTTCACTACGTCAAATTAGTTCTTCATACTACAAATGATCTGGTGTTTTTTTTCTGGGAAATAGCATTTAGCGTCTGAGCTGCTGCCTTTGATGAACAAATAGAGAGAAGAGAATATCACACGAATCCCATTAATCCATTAGGCAGTTATTACTTTAGACATGATTCCCTGTCGTATAAATCTAGCCTCAGGGTGTGCAATACCTTTTTATCCTGCCACACCCAATCTTTTCAAGTGGCTGCTAGCTCCCGGCTGAAGCTGTCTGCATCCTCCTACCATCTACCCACATCTGCAGCCTTTACTGGTAGTTGGCAAACAGCTGCTAACATCAACATCAAACCAAAAGCTTTTTTTGTAGCTCCAGGGGGTGCAGCAAAAACTACAAAGTGCAGATCACAGCATCTTGGATCAGAATTATGTGTGTTTGCAGAAAAGCAGATTAATTTACAGACAGCTCCCTTCCCACTAAATCACGCACACAATCACATGGCTCTGCTGCACATGTTGCAGTACATGACAGCTCTACAAGTGTGGAAACTGTAATTACAACAGCAGAAAGTTTAGGACTCTTTCATCAAGCACCATTGTTCTGATGTGACTCTTATTGGCTGAGAAAGTGTCATGCTTTGGATGTTATGAATACAACTTTCAGAGAAAACAGCCTTCTCAGTGTCCTGTAGTGGTGTTTGAGAGGAGTCTGGGACATTGCTGTGAAAGCACTTTTCATTTTTCAAATTTCCTCTTGTGTTTCATTAAAGGGGGCGGGGCACTTCACAAATTTTGCGCATGAAGTTCAGTTTAATTCATCGCAAGGAGTTGTACTTCATATTGTGTCTTCTGTGTCTCTGGAGTTTGACTAAATATCCCTGATGATGCCATCAGTATGCTATCAGTAAACGTCTCAGCTCAGTTCAGACAGCATTACTTTATGGAAGTTCAATACTAAATCACTGGAGTAGTCCTTTAACCACAAGCTTTAATGAAAGATTGACAAATTGAATTCATTAGTGACTTTTTACAAGTTCTATATTAGTGTACCAAGACTTAGTTTAGTTACTGTGTAATGATGACTTAGTGCTGTGTGAAGATTTGATAACTATTGTTATATGTCAGTAAAATTCAACTTGATTCCTTTTGTTAATGGTCTCCCTAATACTGTTAACCGGATTGGAAATGGACGGTGGATACTCAAATCTTAGACACAATGTAAAAACTTAGTATATGAAAATGCATCCTGATGGTTTACATCCTAACGGCCTGCTGTATAAACTCTTGAGGCCAGATTTCACACACGATAAAACAGCAATCAGAAACAGAAACCTGTGTCAGACGTTGCCACTATAGACTCAAGTCACATTTTCCGACCATACACGTGGGAACGAGCCTATAGGAGTGAGTGAGTGAGTGAGTGTGTGTGTGTGTGTGTGTGTGTGTGTGTGTGTGTGTGTGTGTGTGTGTGTGTGTGTGTGTGTGTGTGTCCACTGACAGTTCTAACGATTGCATAAGTCACCCAGCAAACCTCAAACCAGTTTCAGCCCTTTCAGGGTTCAGCTTCCTGTGCTATCACTTCTACTCTGATCCTTTTTTATCCACTGCAGTTATCTTCTGCCCTACTCTGCAAAGATAACACGTTATTTATAAAAATGTGGAGATTTGCTTTGTTCGTTTTCTATTGTATTTTCTACTGTTTAGAAAAGGCATTGAAAGTGTGTTTTGGGAGTATGAATATCTATTGTGGATGGGCGATTTCAGGGCAGGAAACAGGGCCAGAACGTTTGGTTGACCCATGTCATATGACCAGAGAGAGAGAGAGAGAGAGGCAGAGAGACAAAGACCCTCTTACAAATCTGAAAGAGTAAATGAGTTCTTATCCAGCGGTGCACTGAGAAGTGGGGCTGCACGATATGAGGAAAATATCTAATTGCGATTATTTTGACTGATATTGCGATTGCGATATGATTCGCGATATTGGAGGGCATTTTTCTATCATTGTTCTCTTTCTCTTTTTTTCATTGTTCTCTTTCTCATTGAAAATGATCACAATTATAAGAAATTAAAATGATTATAGTGTGATTTTTGCGACCTGTACTAAACAGAGATTTTTTTTTTCTTTAGTCTGTAAAATACGATTTGTAGGCCGGGACATCTCTGCAGCACCACAATGGTCAGGGTTCATACGCATTTTAACCAATAGTTTTTAGCAAATTTCCATAACTATGTATTCCTGAAAATGTCAGTCGACATTATACAATAAGAATAAAAATCTGTGTTAAAATTTACCCTCAAAGGTTTAACAATAAAATGAATGATAATTTATGTGGTAGTGGGATTCGGAATTTCACGCCCCAAATAGAACGTTCAGGTTAGGACGACGTGAAATACATTTATTAATCACATATTATTATACTGTGTTAAAAAAAAAAATTCCATGACTTTTCCAAAACCTTTCCAGGCCTGGAATTTACATTTTTGAAATTCCATAACTTTTCCACGTTTTTTCAAAACGTATGAACCCTGAATGGTTTGACACATATTTTGACTTTAACAAATATTGGGCCCCCTGCGATTTGGATATTGCACTAGTCCATATTGTGATTTTGATATAGTTGCGATTAATTGTGCAGCCCTAACTGAGAGGCAAGGTTGCATAGAGGCCAAGGACTGAAACAAACACACAGACACACCCACAGGTGTTATCACTGACATGTAACTGAGTCCAGTCCTGCACTGTGATCTGATCTCCTAAACTAAACTGAGTGATCCCATACATACACAGATAGACAGAGTGCAACACAAGAGTGGCGTTGGCAGTGTTTGCAATGGTGTGAACTGTGAACAGCTGTACTGTTTATGCAGTTTTGATTAAGTGGAAATATGTCTGCCACCTTTTTGATTAGGATCTTTTCCTCCATTATCTCAATTTTCCAGCTGGCTGTGCAGTCTTTTGTAATGTGCTTATTGCAGAAAGTCCTATTGCATTCATGATATTTTTTTTTGTCAATTATGCAGTGAAGTGAGATGTCACCAGCTCATTACACACACACACACACACACACACACACACACACACACACACACACACACACGCACACACAACAACTATCAAACCTACCTCTTCTATATCTCTGTCCTCATTTAATTTAAGAAAGTACAACTGTGCACCAGGGTTTTACCAGCTCACTAACACATTCACATGCACGCTCGCTCACACACAGAGATGCACGGTTCACTCCAAACCACCACATCAAAACAGTAAAACACTGCTATAACTTCCTCTCTCTGCATCCGTAAGTTTGTCTTTAAAGACGCTGCGCACAATGACTGGTCTGTAATTGTACCACTATGTGCTCTATTTATTTGCCATGACGTAACATGCTCCTTTATGGTTTACAACTGTGAATAGTACAAAGTTAACGTCACTTATGTGTGAATTTAAAACACATTGAAGACTTAATGGGACACTGCCATCTCCCTGAATAAAATGTCAGCTATGCTATGACTAAGGCTTGATTTGTCTCATAAACATATGGTCCTACTTTATCATTCATTCCTATAATGTTCCTGGAGAGATTATTATGATTCACCATTACTGATAGGCAGCGCTGACCTTAAAGTGGCTGTATCACACTTTTCCTGGGGCATTTCTATATACCTAAAGAGACTTTTTGTGTGTCTGAGAAGCATTTAACTAGTTTTAGTGGCCTTAAGAGCTCCGTGTACTCGTGTATGTCCTCATATAGGCTATTACTGATTTATTATATTCCTATTACATTTCTATCTATTGCTTATAATTTTGATGTTTTATAGCATCCTCAAAACATCCTTATTATAAGGTCACTAGCTACAGTTATCTTTTGTTATTTGTGTCAACGCCACAACCGTCCTAGAAAAAATAGTAACTGTTTTTTTCTTGGACTTACCTTTCCAAACTTTTGATGCTGCACATAAAGTTGTCCCTCCTTAACGTGGGTGTCCATGCCCCCAACACTCCAGGGCCACCCTTCCTCTAGAAAGGCGAAATTGGACTTGAACTTGATCCAGAAACAAAAACACTTTTAGGGATTTATTTTTTCCTATATCCCCTCACAACTTCCCCCTTCTCTCACTTCCGCTCCCTGGCCGTTAAAACGCATTTGTCGTACCGCTCGCGCACAGTAATAGGTGTCATGGTGTAAATAAAAAGGCCCAAGCAGTCGCTGGGTGGTCCAGACGAAAGTGAAATAGTGGCCAAATGTTGTCGGTGAAGCGCCTATCTGTCGCCTCTCACTCCTCCTGTCCTAGGGCAGGACCAATGGAAAGCCACACTTAATAGATAACGTGAAGCTTCCGGTTACTTCTTTCAGAATAAAAGTCTAATTAATGAACAACGGCTTTGGGTGCATGGCGACTCAGTCCAGCAGTGCTTTACAGTAGGTATGTAACGTAAGGCTTTTAAACTAGATTTCAATTCAAAAATGCAATTTTTAAAGACAGGGCCTCAAAGTGTCACCTTAAGGTTCCTGCCATTTCATTTGACATTGTGCTTTTAGTGGATAAAGTCCATTGTGTATGACCAGACATGTTTGCATATAATCATATTACCACAAAAACACACCGTGAACCTGAAACCTTTGGGTTCCCTGAGGACCTGGCCCCCAGGACAGGTTGCTCCTGTTGCCTTGTTAAAACCTAGAATTACTAGCTTGGCAAAGCAGGTGGCCCGACACCAGACAAAGGCACCCAAAAGCCCCAATGCTCAATGCATGTGTTTTGGTTTTCGTGGTGTTTGGGTTATCAGCTATAGAGGCATCGGACTGGGGGAGGACTGAGTACCCAGGGCCCCAAAAAGATGCTAGAATGAATAGCTGTGGATGCGGGGAGGGGCCCATAGAAAATCCCTTTCTACAGGGCCCAGTTTGTGCTACGCCCCTGATCAGGTCATTTGACTAATTGCAATTTGGCAGGGAGTTTTGGGGCTGATAGGGACCCAACAAAATACTATTAAATAATCAATCCCAGAAGAAACCTTGAAATGTCCAACGGAAGCTAAATTATTGGAATATGAAATCTCTTCTCAATTTACCATCTTTGTTTAGTCAGAATTCTTAACCCAACAAAGGCTGACAAAGATGAAATTTGACTTCTTGAAGGAGGTATCATATCTAGCAATACTGCTTTGTATCATACAAATAGTTAT
Organism: Perca flavescens; assembly: GCF_004354835.1. Taxonomy (NCBI): domain Eukaryota; kingdom Metazoa; phylum Chordata; class Actinopteri; order Perciformes; family Percidae; genus Perca; species Perca flavescens. Next base: position 24,114,302 of record NC_041349.1, read on the forward strand.
CATGACCATGGGAAGTAACAGCGTTGTTTACTAAGCCATAGTATTAGAGTTCAATAGTAACCCAGGATAGTTTGAGAAGTATTTATTAATGTGTTCACATTGTTAATGGGCTTTAAAAAGTTCTAAAGTGAAAACAAATCATATGAAACTAAAGATGAATATTTTATTCATGCAAAAGTTGATACATTTCTGCCCAGTGTTTGTTTTTATTTTGAAATCTGAATTAGTTATCATCCGGTATTTTAGTAAATCTGTGGCGCTTGTCTCCCTGCAGGGGGAGTGAGCAGCGCGTGGTGAGAGAGCGCACCGAGCAGCTCCTCTTCTTCCTCTCCTCCCACCTCCTCACACTTGTGTAACTTCACTGTTGGTCTCAGCTCTGATATAATACAATTTCTAAAGCACTTATAAACGATATGCATAATATAAATTATACTGTAAACTGCATGTGACAACATATGATGTTTATATTGGCCAATAAACTGCAGGACATCACAGCTTCTCATAAACTATGCATAGAAAACTGATAAAGTATTAGTACTTTGATACTTTATCTACATAGATAGGCTATTACAGTGATTTTAAGTAGAAAAGAATGATAGTTGTTTTTTAGGGAGCCTATGTTGGAAAAGAGAAGCTGGCCCCAAAGTTAATGTGTTGCAGATGCCTCCTGCTGGCTCGATTGTTGTCCCTGTTTTCAGCCCATAACCAAATGGTGCTAAATCTCTGTCAATATTATACTTGACACTGAGTATGGGTTTTTAGATCATAAGCCAAGACACACAATGAATTTTTCATTTGCCAGTGTTTCTTCACTGTTCTTGTCCTGTCATTTAATGTTTGTCACATAAACATTGTATACTATTTAGTAGTATACAAAAAACTGAAGGGTTTCCCTAAATTTGTGTTCCCATAATTTATCATGGCAAACAAATGTAATAAAGCGTGTGATTTGAATCATGGTTGATAGTGATTCTAATTAATGTTAAATATTATCCACAATCTTATATAAATTAATAATTTCCAATATATAGATAGAAAATTGGATGAATATATAATAATATGTGTACATATATGTGGGATCACTATATATGTATATATATATATATATATATATATATATATATATATATATATATATATATATATATATTGTATATGACTTTTACTGCAACATTGCAACAATTTCCAAATTGCACGTGGAAAAACACAGCTGCCACCTACTGCTTATTTATCATCATTGCAGGCTGTAGCTCAGCTGCCGCTCTCGCGATATGTGCGCACTGTTAACTGGACCAAAACAGGAAGTAAGACATGGCATCAGTGTTCGGCGGAGTAGAGGGGTGAGAATGAGTTAAAATATACAACAAAACTTGACTAACTTTATGTTTTTGAATTATAAATTAATCCTAGTGTATATTGCAGGGCATTATTCGTGGTTTTGCGGCTGCCACCGAGAAATTTCGGATACGAGCCGATAATGAAAGAGTTTCATTCAGACCATAGACTAGTCTTCTGACTGGGGGGAGCTTTTTTGTTGTGTGCGTGCGTATGTCTCGTGATCATTTCCCCTCCCTCATGTTGTGGGGTATTGTCAATTTATACTTCCTATTTTTTTTTTTTTTTTTTTTTTTGTGTGTGTGTGTGTGTGTGTGTGTGTGTGTGTGTGTGTGTACATATATGTATAAATGTGATCTTTTTCAGGATTTAGTATTTTTTTAGTATTTGTGCCCCTGCTTCCATCCTCCCAGCAAATATAAATATACATGTTTCTTTCTTCATGTTGCCTCAATAGTTTGTACTGTATGTGTTTCTGTTTCTCTCATCCCCTCTGTCCTCTCTCTGTCTGTTTCTAGTGGTGGGACCCACTCCAAAGCGGTGCTGGTGGCAGCAGATGGAAAGATACTGGCAGAGACAAATGGACCGTCCACCAACCACTGGGTGAGCACGAAAAGGGATGGAGGTAGTTAGTTTGGGTTGAAGAAAAGTAGGAAACCAAGTAAGGATGGCATGGAGGGAAAACATGGATGAGTAAGGGGAATTAGGGTGGTTGTGCTTGCCTTATATGTTTACTCAATGCATAAGACCAACAAAAACTGATTGCATCAACATTTTGTGTGTGTGTTCCCCTGTGTGTATACAGTTGGTTGGGGTGGACAAATGTATTGAAACTATCAATGACATGGTCCAGAGAGCCAAGATGGAGGCAGGGTTGGATCCAAACACACCGCTATTCTCATTGGTCAGTCAAATACCTATACACTATTGACCTATAATGAGAGTATTGGATAAAGAAATCAATGCCAAGTAGAATATTTGAAACACTGATTTTCTGTGTGTGTGTGTGTGTGTGTGTGTGTGTGTGTGTGTGTGTGTGTGCAGGGCATGTCTCTGAGCGGAGGGGAGCAGAAGGCCGCCATCGACAAACTGATCGCTGAAATGAAGCAACAGTTCCCCGCTCTCAGCCAGCACTACTTCATCACCACCGATGCCATTGGTGCCATGGCCACCGCCAGCGATCGTGGTGCCTAGTCTTTTGCTATTGTTTCTATCTGAGCATAAAACTTTAACTAAACAGTGCTGGAGACATGCATGTAAAAGTAGCCTCAAACCTAATTTAATCTTAATTGCTCAATATGCATTCTTATTTTCAACCATTTTTGCCATATACTTATGAATAAAATGTAATTAAATAGTTTACTACTTTTGTACCATCTATATTAACATTTAAAAAGAGACTTAGAGTTACAGTTGAAACCAATCATGACCTTAATATGCCATAACAGGGCAAGGCTTGATACTTTACCCCCTTAGGTGTGGCTGTATGAAAGTGATATCATTTATAGTATGTTTTTCCACACTTTATGGCTTAATGAGATCAACGCAGTCATCTTCATTGTCATATAATGCCGCTCAGCTCACACTGTCTGTTTTCTCTGTAGGAGGTGTAGTGTTGATATCAGGGACCGGCTCTAACTGCAAGTTAGTCAATCCTGATGGCTCACAGATCGGCTGTGGAGGCTGGGGTCACATGATGGGAGATGAAGGATCAGGTAACTATGGCAATATGTATATGAATTAGTTATAATGTTACTGATTGGATTAAACTCTTAAAACATACTTTTATTTCTCAGCATTCTGGATTTCTCATTTGGCGGTGAAGACGGTGTTTGATGCCAAAGACAACCTGGTCTCTCCTCCCCATGATATTACACATGTCAGGAAAGCCATGGAGGATTACTTCCAGGTCTGATTGCAACAACAATGAGAAATGTGCTCATTTATACAATACTATCAGCTCAGGTTTAAGTAGGGAAGTTCACATTCCCAAATCTTTATGCTGACGTATGCTGTGCCAATGCCAGTGTCAAATCAGAGTGTCATCTGATTTAAGGGAATCCCTTTTCTCCCTTCTGATGTAGTATTTTGTGAAAAAAAAATGCATTTGTGAAAAACATGCACTTTGTCTCAGGTGTCAGATCTGATGGGTATGCTGCCACACCTCTACAGAAACTTCCAGAAGTCTCACTTTGCAGGTTTATGCAAAAAGCTGGCTGAAGGTAGGTGGCACATCATTTCCTCGTTGGTTATTATTATTATTATGGTAATGCTTGGTATATTTGAATGGAAGGTCGAATGAAAAGTATTTGTGTGTGCGTGTGTTTCAGGTGCAGAAGCAGGAGACGCTCTCTGTCAGTATGTGTTCACTCAGGCTGGGAGAGTCCTGGCAAAACATGTAGAAGCAGTCTTACCTGCAGCACAAGAGGTAACATACACACACACACACACACACACACTATATATATATATATATATATATATATATATATATATATATATATATATATATATATATATACCGTGCTATACCGTGCTCTCACTCCATTGTATTCTTTATATATGTCAGAAACATTTACACATGAATTTCTTGTTATCTCTTTGGGATGACAGCCTCTATTGAGTTGTGACCGTGGCCTGCCCATCCTGTGTGTGGGCTCAGTGTGGAAGAGCTGGGAGCTTCTAAAGCCAGGTTAGTGCCCCTCCAATCAAGACAATGGCTTTTTGCCCATTTTTCCATTGAAAAAAATGATTTGAAGCAGTAGAAAGTTCTCCTTAAACCCAGTTTACTTTTTTTTTCTGACTAGGGTTCACTGAGGTTTTGGATAAAGTGGCATCATCGGACAAGTTCAAGGCCCGTTTCCATGGCTACAGTCTCCTGATTTTGCAGCAGTCCTCAGCCCTTGGTGGTGCTAGTCTGGGGGCTCAGAGTATGGGCGCCACCTTAACTATGGATTACAAAGCTAACGCCAAAGTCTTCTACCAACACACTTTTAACAGCATCCAATGAGAGTGCGTCTGCACAGCCCCTACATCCAAACAGTGTTCAGCTAAAGGGAAATCATATAGCAGATTATATAAGAATTAGCATCCTTGCTAATAACACTTACTGTAATAATAATGATTGTGTAAGAATGGTATAGCACTTATTTTGATCTTACTACAAGTAACCAAGAATGTGGTTAAAAGTATTCAGAATCTTGATTTAATATTACTTTCATTTTACTGTAATTGTAAATCTTTTCCCCTTTTCTACACTTGTTTACATTTGACATTTATAATAAAAAAATTCATGTCTTAAATAATCTCTGATCCTTAAAATAATTAAAGTTCATTTAAAGCTGTGGTCTGAAAAACCCAGTCACTGTTGTGCCTTAAGCCATTTAATTCCTAAATATAAGTTGCTCAGTTTATCTTTTGTAGTTATTATAGGCAGAGAAATTTATCAAAAAACAACACTTGATTTATCTGCAGGCTTTCTTCACATGTCTGAGTTTCTTCAATGTATAATGTAATAACTGATAAAAAGCACTCATTCTCATAGATTCAGCGTTACTGTATGAATGTACAGTACCTGTCTCGGTCATTAACTGTAGCAGGACCAATGGGACAAGTATGTGTGTGCTGCCACTGTAAATGGAATCAATAACAATAGAATAAATACAATTTAATTAAAAACAGCAGCAATAACATTCCACTGGCTCCCAGCTGCCTCTGACATTCAGTTCAGCTTCGCTGCTGTGGTGGTGCACTGAGATGACTCTACAAGAGAGGAATGAAAAAAAACATCAGATGATTCCCTCAAAACTCCTGAAGGTAAATACTCTGAGATTTAAGCAACTTCAATCGTCTTTGCATAATTTTCTCATCTCTGAGTTGAATTATGCAATGATAGAAAGTGTGCATTGTTTCTCTTAGTACAGTATGTTTTGGTTTGAAATGAGATTTGGAAAAGTGTAAGAAAGAAACCACATCGCTCATGTTGCTGCAGCATTTATCATAACACGCAGTTCATGACCTTTTTTCTTTCTTGTATGGAGGTTGCAGCCTCGAGGCAAACGTGTCACCCTTCATAAACTGCACCACTGTGTCAGACAGCATTACTGTGAATTATTTCCTTTCTTCAATCAACACTTTCTGCTTAGATTAAAAACTCTTGAGCAGCCTACAATGATTTTCTCACAACCTAACCAACATTATCTCTGCAATTCTATTATTTTAGTTCAACAAACTTAATAGAGAAATGTAATTCATTTAGGTATTATGATGCATTGTCGTACAGTGATTTAATGGTAACGTTACAGAAAAGGTTCCTTCTATGAAAGCTTTGATGGAGCCTTGGTTGTTTTTAGTGATCCTTTTGTCATTTACATTACATTCAGTTAACATTTAAATGTTAACTGATGTTTGGCCACTTGGGGGCAGCAGAAACACGCTGTGAACCGAACACACAAATTAACAGTATACCACCTTTTTAAAATACGGGGAACTTAAAAGCAAACCGTTGCCTATTTACACATCCAGCGGATATGGAGCAACATTATCATTCATATGGAGTAGTGTTTCTGAACACCCAGCGAATGTAAATCCAATATTTACTCTCCTTTGGGCTGTGTTTTCGGTCCCTACTAGTTATCTCTTTAAAAAATACCTGGCTCCAAAGCTGCTAAATGCTCCACTATGTTTACCAGCTGGTTGCTAGCTGTGTCTAGGCTACACCGTTTGGTTTAACCAGTCGTGGGTTTTGTGGAGCTTTTTCACCCAAAATAACTTTCTGCTGCAGCCGACAGTGAACCAAAAAAAAAGAAAAGTTGTTGGCCCAAAAACTAGGGTGACCAGACGTCCAAATTTTGAATTGCTTGTCCCGAGTCCCGACAAAAGCCTGTCGGGACGCTAAAATGTCTCGGTTTACACCAGGAGCGGCGTCAGACGATTTTGCCGGGGCTTCAGCCCCGAATGTTTTGAGTGTAGCCCCGAATGTAACTTTTTCCAGATTATTTTTCCGAGGCGAAAAGAACGGGCAGCTACGTGCGGGGTCCGACCATGCTGTATTTGTTGCTATCACCTAGCAACCGTCTCTTGATTGTGCTATCAACACAAAGTTTAGGAGCGCAATACTAATGATTTAGGTTGAAGTTCCTGTGACGTTTCCAGTCTACGGTTCAGACTCAACCACACGGAGCTCTGAAGCAGACCTGTGGGTCTCTTAGTGTCCACTCTCTGTAAAATGCAGCGCAGCTTCAGGTTTATGGATGCGCTCAGCTGTGGACATGCTGCGGCAGATGTGTTGCGTTTGTGGTCCGTGTATTTCTGTAGTTTCGGGTTTCCACCTCCAACGTAGCGTGGCGTATAGCCACTTCTCTAGCTAAACTCTTTGTCTCATTCAGAGACCAGAGACCCAAACGGGGCTCTGTGTCTGTCTGAGATCTACCGTATCAGCAGAGCAATCACGTAATGCACAGCAGACTATGGTGCTGGTATAGATTATTTTCTGAAATATAGCTTGTGACTTTATTCTTGTACTTTATTTCTATTATCACTTTATTTTTCTCAAAATATCACGACTCCTCCAAATCACAGAGAACACAGATATACTGTATTTTGAATGTGCACAAAGTTTTGGACAAGAGCAGAAATCTTGCTCAAACATCTGAAATATTACAGTCCAGGGGTTTATTAATAAATTAAAATGAATGAATGTATCATTGAGGTGAATAATTGTCATATGCACATTAAGGAGGTTACTTCCCCAACAAAGAAGCAAAACAGGAGGTAAGAGTAAATGATTACTATAGGCTACATGTGTGCTGACTCAGATATAATTAGAAAAGTCCATCCAAAGGAGAATAAATAGTTGAAAGCAATACAGAATGCCTGACAGCCTTACTGCAATATATTTAGGGCCCGAGCGACGACAGCGGCGAAGGCCCTATTGAAACTGAAGGAATTATTATTATTTTCCCGTCAAATGAATTGGCTTTTTGAGGGGCTTAACATATTCAAAAACTCACCAAATTTGGCGGTCGCATCAAGTCTGGTGAAAATTTACGTATTTTAAGGGTTTCGGGAATAGGCGCACAAAAATGGTTCACTAGTGCCCCCTAGAAAGTTACGAAAATTGAGCCCCTGCAGTGCGTTTAACGTAGACTCACGAAACTTGGTACACATATGTAACATGTCAAGATGTACAACAAACTTCATTAGAGCCATACCCTAAACCCGACAGGAAGTCCGCCATTTTGAATTAAATGTTCGAAATTAGTGCGATTTTGGCCATTTCCACATGCCGTACTTTAACGAACTCCTCCTAGAGATTTCATCCGATCAACTTCAAACTCGGTCTGTGCCATCTTAAGATGTTAAAGATGAAAAGTTGTTAAAAGAAAAACTTTTCGTCATAGGGCGTGGCCGTGGCAGGGGAGCCATTTTGTGCGTTTCGCCGCCGAAACAGGAAGTGGGTGTAACTCGAGTGTACGCTGTCCGATTACCTCGAAATTTTTCAGGATTCATAAGAGTCCCACCCTGAGGACAAATCAAGGCCGATATTTACTTAAAGTCATAGCGCCCCCTAGTGGCAACAGGAAGTAGGCCTAAAAGTCAAGGTTGTATACTTTAACGAACTCCTCCTAGAGATTTCATCCGATGGACTTCAAACTTGGTCTGTACCATCCCAACACCTTAACGATGAAAAGTTATTAAAAGAAAAACTTTTCGTCAGACGGTGTGGGCGTGGCGTGGCGGCCATTTTGAGTGTTTAGCGATGAACAAAGAAGTTGTTCGTATCTGCCCGAAATTTCTCACGATTGACAAGGGTCCAGGCCTGAGGACACCTACAGGCCAAAATTGACTTTTGGTCATAGCGCCCCCGCTGGCAACAGGAAATCTGCCTTATATGACAAACATCATCCGATTTGCATGAAACTCAGAATGTGTGGTCTACGTGTGATACTGAGCCGTCCCCTATAATATGACCACGCCCACGTACTCAGGCCACGCCCCCTTTCATAACATTTTAACCGTTTAAGGTAGAGTATTGTGTGAGGTGTCATTGAACTCAGCAGAGAGTTCCTTCTTTATTGGTGATGGTTTGGCCCGCCCCCTATGCACAAGCCACGCCCCCTTTCATAACATTTGAACCGTTCAAGGTGTACCCTTGTGTGAGGTATCATTGAACTCAGCAGAGACTTCCTTCTTCATTGGTGATGGTTTGGCCCGCCCCCTATGCTTTGGCCACGCCCCCTTTCACAGCTAATGAACAGCATGACGTAGAATCTTGTGTGAGGTATCGTTGTACTCGGCGGGGAGTTCCCTTTTCATTGGTGACGATTTGCAGTGTCTGAGTTGCGCGCAAATGCACGGTCGCAAGGAGCGGCGTCTGCCGGTGACCCCGACGCGCGCAGAGGCGCGAGGGCCCGTTCATCGCTGCTCGCAGCTTTAATCCATTATGTTTTTTATATTTGGATTGTAATCTGTTTCTCTTTAAATAAAGATATTTGCAGCATACATTGATTCAGAAAAATGTAGAAATAGGTGCATAAAAATTCACCAGAATGCAGGAAATTAAGTGTTTAATGCTCAAAATTTTCAATAAATCATTTTAATTACTTTGCTGTTATTGGAATAAATAACACTTCAAAAAATATTTTTTGGAAAAAACTCAACATAAATCTCACACTAAACTGAAAAAGGCTGTTACTGCAATTCTGTTAATTTCACAGGAAAAAACACTTATTATTAGACGAGGAGCCTAGGATCAAAATAATGAAGTTACTGTCTGTGTCTGTGTCTGACCTGGGCTGGCACATGTTCACGTTAAAAAGCGTGTGCGTGCACAAACACACTACGGTCACGCGCAAAGTGTCCCAGTTTTAGTTCCGGGAAATCTGGTCACCCTACCAAAAACTCAAACAATGCATTGGAAGCATGGATGTGATTGGGAGACGCTGCAACTCTGTGGAGCTAAAGAGAAGCAGAGAGTCAGGTGCTAAGCTAATTAACTTGCTAGCTAGTGACTTATTAGCTTATATACTGACTATGCTTATTAGCCGCTTAGAGTTCGGATATACTGTATATTAAAGGTGGAATTTTATGGGATTAAATTCTCAAGCACTGTACTCAAATTTGACGTACCAGTAACGTTACTGCACTTTACTTTAGTACTTTATACTTCACTTCATTCAGTCTAATGTGTTTTTACTAAACATTTATTTAACAGCTACAAATGCAACAACAGTAAAATACTACTCAAACAATCTTTCAGTAATAATAATCCACTAAAAAATAAATATATATATATATATATATATATATATATATATATATATATATATATATATATATATATATAATGGTAAATCACAGGGGCCAGTGCTCTGAAATGAGTACTTGTATTCATGATACTTCAAGTACATTTTGATTTAAAAAAAAATCTATACTTTATATTAATCACACATTCAACAATTACATTGTTGTATTTGTTTTTTCTTAAATAAAGGGTTTGATTACTTCCTTCACCACTTGCAAGAGCTAACCTACAGTACTGTATGTAACCCACTGTCACAATGCATGTGTTTTTTTCCCTTGCAGACTGTGGGGCTGTTGCCTTTAGAGAGATATGTCACCACTTACAATAGAGACTATAAACCCTTCAGTGAGTGCCACCGACAGGCCAACCAGCTGAAGCCCAGAACTGAACCTAAAACTGCTCCTGCATTTATCAACCCACCTCAGGTTTGATGGATATAGATTGATTGATTGATTGATTGATTGATATGTCGGGATGAATAAAGTATCTATCTATGTTGATATGTTGATTATGTTGTTTTCATAGACTCGTCGTGAAACCTGGCCTGTATTTCATCAATGCTTTTACAAAACAACTAACAGCATCTACGGCTCAAGTAGCTGTTCACAGGTGAACAACAACAACAACAACAACAACAACAACAACAACAACAACAACTTTATTTTCTAACTAGCATTCTGTTACTAGTACCACCAATATCATCACACTTATTGTACTCTTTCTCTCAGCCTCCCTCTTGTTCCTTCTTCCCTGCCTCCTTGCCTTCATTTGGCATTCCCGCTCCTTCTTTCCCAGAGGCGTCTTCTTGGATTATTGGCTCTTCCCTGTTAGATTCCAGGACACAGGACGTGGGAGTTGAATGGGAGACTGGGTCTTTACTTTGTGAAGAGGAGAAATGTCAGCTGCACTATGTTTTTGGTGGAAAGAGTAAGGAGTTCTCTCTTTCTCTCTAAAACACACACACACACACACACACACACACACACACACACACACACACACACACACTCATCTAAGCTGGCAGCTGCATTGGTACTCAGTCCATTTTCTTTTGACAGTGAATGTGTTAGAGCAGCAGGAGGCAAAAGATGAGCCGCAGAAGAAGATTGATGTTCTCTACGAGGAAGGTAAGATGGCTCTTTTTTACCTCAGGTGATTTGATTCATCTAGTCATTTTTCAATGGGGGAACCTTTTGAAGTACTTTTGGCTTCTGGGCTCTGAAATTCACAGATGCTTTCACTGTTCAATCTGCTGGTGTTTTTACCCTGCTTTTGTTTAAGGGCCTTCAAACTGAAGGTAAAGTGTCTCCTGGAGTATGGACATAAACCTGCTCTATATTTGTGCACTTTTAGGTGTGATTGTGTTGTCATCTCGTGGCGGTCCGGCCTGCTCTGAAGATTGCGTTAGATCTCTCTGTAGAAAAGCCGGGCTGCAGCACCTTCTCCACCTTCCTGTGGCCTCCAGTCCAATTATCACAATCAAAGGTGGAACACTCTTTCACACACAGAAACACACTTGTCACATTAAACATAACCTTCAGTTTACAAAGTCAGGCAACTTCACTAGAAGATCAAGCACTAACTAGCATCAAGTTTACTAAAATGAATGAAGTAACCTTAAGAATGAACACCCATGTTTTCTTCTGCATTCATATCAAAAAGCGGTGCCAACCATGTTTGAGAAAAACTTAAAATAATGACAAAACATGCTAACAGATGATGTCAGTATAAAGAAATAAGACTGTCTACAGTGTCTACAGTCATGCTAGCAGCTCTAAGGCTGTATACCATTGTCACCATTTGAGTTTAGCATGTTAGCCTGCCTGTAAATTAGCAGTGTATGTAATGTGAATTTTCCAAAATGTGTTTGAAGTGAACATATAACGTAACAATTAAGTGAGTGTATTTTGTTAATTCCCATTTCTGACTAGATACTGAAAATTGGGACAGTGGCTGCTTGAGGGGCTTGGGATCAGCTATTGGACTGAATAATAGAACCTTCCTTCAGCCTACTTCCGGGCAGTGTAGTTGGTAAGCCGCATGCCCAAACCTCACCTTTGTGTCACTAACACATTTTTCTAAATTGTAATTTTAGTTTCTTGTCACATACCCTTCTTGTACCCTATGTGTTATTTCCTGACACTTTCTCTCCTTTCCCCTCTCTCTCAGCAGTGCATGGGAAACTGAGTGCCCTAATTGTTGCTATAAGATGCAAAGCTTCTCTCGTAGCAGCACACTACCTCTGGCCCGTGTACAGCCGACTTTCTACTGCCCACAACCCAGCAGGAGACCGCTGACAGAGTACCAATCCAGCTATACTGCTGAGGTAAGAGAGGTCAACTGAGTATGTGTGGATCTGATGGTTACCAAACTGTAGCCCTTTGGCTTTTCTATGTCCTTGTACTGTATATTTGTCCTTTATGACCCTGTGTGTCTCCTCCTAGTGGGACTAGTCAAAGATGCAGCAGAGTGACATTCACCATCGTGATCCTCCTCGTCAACAGATACTTTATCCTTCATTCTGAATCTCAACTTTTGCCTCAATACACAGCAGATTAACAAAAAAGCATTGTTTGTGTTTTGTGTCAAACACAATAAACCAGTTAAAAAGTTCTTCATGTCAACATTAAAGCTGAAATCTCAAAGATTTTCATTTACATAATTGTATGTAATGTCACTATCATAGAAGGAGGAAACACATATTGCTGTACAGTACATATATATTTGCAGTATTACAATTTGGGTTTCTGCCATGACATCACCCGGAAAAAATGCTGTACAGTAATCATATGTTTTCTCCATTGTATACTCACAAAAAATGGAACTCTGCACAACATTTTGAAAAAAAAGACTTTTTTCGGTGTACCACCAGATGAGCAACTTTTATCAGAATGAATTGTGGGCTTTCTTGGAGTTCTCCTAATACGTCCATGATAACAAATAGGAAAGTGTGACGTAATCCGCTCCATTACTAAGCTTAGTAGTACTGCAGAGTGAAAGTGTTTTTGCCCTGGTGACTCTGGCCTAGGAGCCACAGCACTGGGTACATATGAGGATTTATTTCACTGTTCATATGTTCAATATGGAACTACCAATACATCAAACAGGTCCATCAGTATGCATCCATGAGCAAGGTTACATTCAAAGCTCATGTAGTATCCATGGGAGCGTCCTGCAATCGAGTGTCCCATGTGTTTATAATGTTATGAGTATCAGTTGGATCCAGCAGTATGGGTACACACTCATTCAGATTAGCTCTCCCATTCAGTTTGAACCACAATCAAAGAAAACTGCTGCTGCTATTGCAGCATTTCCTACACCTTAAATCCTCTAAACCCTAAAATAAAGCATGTATTTTCTGACACTGACCATCATCCAACACCTTTTCAAGCAGCCAGACACTCTGATTGGCATCGACTCATTCAAGATAAGAGCCGCAATCAGCATTAATATTATTCATTCAATCTTCAATTTTAGCCTCTTCCAGACTGGATTTTTGCGTGTTTTTTGGGAGACAGAGGGAAGTTTCTATGACAACTTGAGTCATTCCCTTGTATTTCCCTAGTATTTCCTTCCATCACCGAACAAGATCTAACAAAGCAGATTTTACCTTTGAAATATAAGAAAGTCCTTCACTTAATACAACATTACACCAATCAAAACAATGATATGGTTTAACGAAAGTTATTAACCCAACTACGGCAAATACACAATGCAGCTGGATCGTTGTAATAGTATGAAATGCACCTTTTCAGAATATGCTCAATATGACATGTTAATGGTGACATGAAAACGATGTGACATGAACTCTTTGCATGTCTGAGCATGCTTGTGTGCTGATGACAACTTTCCATACAGGTGTCCTTCAGGAAGTTTGCCTAATATGGTATATCCTGCTATGAATGCAAACAATGACTTTTGGTAGGAATTTCTTTAATAACAAAAACAAACAAATACCTCAACATTGCTATTGGTGACGATACTTTGGAACACTTGCAAGAGCTTTCAAAAGATATTTACATGCAGTAAAAAAATTAAAAAACAACTAATGTGGATATGATTACCATAAACTATATTATAACTGAAATCCCACAAGTCACAATACCATGATATCAATATTTCATGATATACCATACGACCCACACCTTACTTGGGGCCACTTTTAAGTATTTCATATCATAATAAGCCATAGCAGAATAACGATTCATATAAATAAACTGTAAAATATATATATGAACCAATAAATAAATAAAAAGAGATATTGAAACTAAATGTGACAACATTGGGGAAAAGGCCATGTTGACAGACTAACCCAGTTACGAAAATAACAACAATGAAATAACATATATTTCATGATAATGAGTTAATCTTGAAAAATATCTCACTTTATGTCACAATGTATTGGTTAATTTATGTTTAACAAAATGTTTATTTCATACTATCCTTTTTGTGTAAACGATTTTGAGCATTTTAGGGCTCCGTACTAGTGATTAATAACTGCATTCGCATTTGATGTGCATTTGATTTAAGTGATAACTGTGTTTTAATTCAGTAAAAGTGTAAAATAGTACATTCATATCGTTGACAAAACGTTGCATCGTGTTCTTGAACGTACCCCCAACAGCTCTTGATTTCGAAAAGCATTGTGGGATTGGATGCCGGTGGAAAGCTTCTCGAAGGAACTGCAAAGATGATGGTGAGTGAGTTAGCATTCATGCCCAAATTCAAATGTATAATCCGTGTCCATCCTTCAGTTTGTCAGCGAGCATTTGCATTTGGACTACTCTCAATTTAGATTACTCCCTTTTGACAGTCTTTGGAAGCAATTATTTTTGTGAAAATGATTTAAAAACGGGTTTTATTTTTAGCCAGACTGTTAGCCTCGTAGGGTACCTACCCAGCATCAATGGGCGTATACGTATGTACTAACATATTAGCTAGCTATATATTATATACCTATTAGCTGGTTACTATTTGGGTTTATAATTTAGGGTAGTTTAAGTATTTGTCTATTACTTTTGTTAGTTTCTGTCATTGCAGCTTTGTCAGGTTATTATCATGTTAACGTTAGGTGCTGTGTGTTTAGCCTCTTTGTACGAGTGGCTACATAAAACGTTAACGTTAGATATACGGTGGCTGCATAGGAAACATGTCTACCGGCACTGTAATGTTAGCTAATGCTCAAGAGTCGGCCCGATAAACCGATTAACTAAAATGTATTGCTCGAGTAATGTAACGTTACTCAGCATATGATTTTTGTCCTGAGATTTGGTAGCGTTAGCCATGACTGACTTAAGCGGAGTCATGCAGAGAAACAAAGACCAGACAAAGTTAATCAGTTATTTACTTAAATCTGCTAGCTAACGTCAATGATCAGAAAACGGTATGTAACTTAATATATAAGGTGTTAGGACATATAACGTTAGCCTGCTACAATGAACAGTATTATGAGCAGACTGTAAACAGACATCCGGCTTTTGACAGTCGCACAGCATGTCTGATGATGAGCAACAAAAGCATCACACCCCACAGCTAACGTTACAGTACCAGCAGCACCCTGTATCTTTTACCATTTTAGGTTATGGCCTTAAATGGTAAGGCAATATCACTCAAATCACTGTTTGTGCCGAAGCTAGGCGATATGGCTAAGTTCAACGTTATAATGTATACATTTTTTAGATATTGTGGTACTAAAATATGGAAAATAAAAGCAAAATCACCATGTTTAATACAATGAAGCATCTTGCACGTTTTACACGTGTACAAAAAATTGTGAAACCCAATGTGCCATTGAACTATTGCTCAGCCATAGATTTTCGAATGAAACCACATTACCTATTATTCACACAATAGCATTTTTTTTGCCATTCGTACTGCAACGGAACTTGGGCACAGTCATGCTTCCCACCATTTCTCCCGATATTCTGTGTTGTGTGATGACATTCATGAAGAAGCAAACTGTGGCTGCAAAGATGTGCTGGCAGTATTCATATTTTGTTTTAGATAACCACTACGAAGTATGCCTTACTTATTTGCAGTTATTGGTTTTGGTTTCAGATTACTTGATTACTCACTATCTTAACATCACATTTTCTCTTCCTCTTTTCTTCTGTCAACCACCTCTTCTTCCCTCTTCCTTTATCCCTTTGTCTCTCCAGCCCACACCAGTTATCCTGCTGAAGGAGGGGACAGACACGTCTCAGGGCATTCCCCAGCTCGTCAGTAACATCAATGCTTGCCAGGTCAGAAAAACGGCTTTTCTTCCTTTGGTTTTGTGTTTTTATTTTTTATTTTGTGTGTTTACCAAATATTCTTTTAAATGCGTCTAAATGCACCTATTGGGTTGTCTTTTCCAGGTGATTGCTGAGGCTGTCAGGACCACCCTGGGGCCCCGGGGGATGGACAAACTGATGGTAGATGGCAGAGGTAAGGAAAGATGGTTAGACCAGAATGTAAGAAATGGATTACGGGATGAATTCAACCTCACCAAAAATGTGTGATTAAATGTGTTTTCCAGGTAAGGCCACAATCTCCAATGATGGAGCCACCATCCTGAAACTGCTGGATGTGGTTCACCCTGCAGCCAAGACCCTGGTGGACATCGCTCGCTCCCAGGATGCTGAGGTGTGTGGGTGTGGGTGTGGGTGGTTTCAGCCCTAATGAAAACTGCCACAAAATTGAAGGGTGTGGATTCAAATTTTAACCTGATACCAACACAGTGTAGGATCACCCCATCAAAACTACATAGAATAGCTTTTCATAATCGTCTTTATTCCTTTACGCCATCCTCAGGTCGGAGATGGCACCACCTCAGTCACTCTTCTGGCTGCTGAGTTCCTGAAGCAGCTTAAGTCGTACGTGGAGGAGGGTCTCCACCCACAGACCATTATCAGATCGTTTCGCACTGCCACCCAACTCGCTGTCAAAAAGATCAATGAGATCGCCGTCTCTGTGAAGAAATACGACAAGCAGTAAGTGCTCACTTTCGCCTCGTTATTTACATGGCAGCTACGTAGCATTTCAGGTTTGATATAAGAGCAATATAGTAATAGTAATTGTAGTCGAATTGTGCTTTTAATATAACTGGTCTAGTTGTACATTTTCAGAATTTCTCCCCCTCTCTATCTCTTCCAGGGAGCAGAGGCAGCTGCTGGAGAAGTGTGCAGCCACTGCCCTGAACTCCAAGCTCATTGCCGGTCAGAAGGAGTTCTTCTCCAAAATGGTGGTGGATGCTGTCATGTCTCTGGACGAGCTGCTGTCTCTTAAGATGATTGGCATCAAGAAGGTCCAGGGAGGAGCCCTTGAGGTTTGTATTTTATACTTTTACTACCATTTAAACAAAACTTGTCTCTGAAATTAATACAAGATATGACAGTTAGAGAAACAATTTATGGGTCGGTCATGGAAAATTTAAGTGAAGAAATTAAAAACCATGTTTAAACATTTTAAAAAGGTTTATATCAGGGGTGGCCAACCAGTTCAGCATAAAGAGCCACAAAAAAACACGCACCATAGCAAAAAGCCAAACAACACAGGTTGCAGAATCTGTCCATAAAAAAAACTCTGCTGCATTATTTTTTATTTTAAAATAATTTGCAAATGCATCATTCAAATGCTTTTTTTTTTTTTTTTTTTTTTAAAACTTATCTGAAATGTTTCAAAAAAAAAAAAAAAAAAAAATCTACCAATAACACAGCTCCCAGCCACACAGTAAGAGCCTCAAAGGAGCCGGCAAAGAGCCGCATGTGGCTCAAGAGCCACAGGTTCGCCACCCCTGGTTTATATGAGTTAACTTTACTAAAACAACTTGTCACTCTTTCTTTTCATTTTTTAAATTCCAAATCCATCTGTCTTTATTTTTAATTTCACAGGATTCCCAAATGATCTCTGGGGTTGCGTTCAAGAAGACCTTCTCCTACGCTGGGTTTGAGATGCAGCCTAAACGCTATGACAATCCAAAGATTGCTTTGCTCAATGTGGAGCTGGAGCTGAAGGCTGAGAAGGATAACGCTGAGGTCCGCGTGAAATCTGTGGAGGTATGAAGACCACCACACGGCATCAGGATGTGACATTGTGAAATCAGTCTCTCTTCCTTGCTCCCTGTTTAAACCTTCTTTCCCCTTTTTCTGCAGGAATACCAGGCCATTGTGGACGCAGAGTGGAACATCCTGTACGACAAACTGGAGAAGATCTATCAGTCAGGAGCCAAAGTGGTTTTGTCCAAGTTACCCATCGGGGATGTGGCCACCCAGTTCTTTGCTGACAGAGACCTGTTCTGTGCTGGCAGGGTGCAGGAGGAGGATATGAAGAGGACCATGATGGTAGGCGTGTTGGCTTGTTGTTTGAATCAACTTGTGTGTTGCAAACCTACGTTTCTCATGTAAAAATGAGCTTGAACAGTACTGATGGTGTGTAACGTGACCTGCAGGCCTGCGGTGGCTCCATCCAGACCTCGGTAGGTGCCCTGACAGACGATGTCCTGGGACTGTGTGAACTCTTCGAAGAGGTCCAGGTTGGAGGAGAGAGGTAAGAGGGACAAGTCCCAATTTTTGTCTGTCCTCTTGAGAGAATTAACATCTTTAGAGTAAACCATGCGTCATGATTCTCTGTGACAGCTCACACCCATCACGTCTGTGTCCGTAGGTACAACTTCTTTAAGGGCTGCCCAAAGGCGAAGACCTGCACCATCATCCTGAGGGGCGGAGCAGAACAGTTCACAGAGGAAACGGAGCGATCACTGCATGATGCCATCATGATTGTACGCAGAGCCATCAAGGTCAGTCGACTCATGGAGTGTACGTGTGCATGTTGTCCAGTGATTACAAGAAGGCTCAATATATGCAGCCATTAGGAGTACACTATGTCAAATATTTGTTGCCAGCTCTGTGTTGCTGTTCATTCCACCAATATGACTGGTTGTGTTGAATTGCTATAGGGATTCGGCACAATTCAATCTGTGTAAAGTGATGTGCACGTTCTTCAGTCTGTTCTTTTTAAAAAAAAATAAAAAATATTACGCCTCCACGATAGCCGTGGCCGGAGGCATTATGTTTTCGGGTTGTACATCCTTCTCATTCTTGTGAACGGGATATCTTATGACTCCCTGGAGGGAATTTCTTCACATTTGGCACAAACATCCACTTGGACTCATTTTTTTCATTGCATCAAAGTCCTCACTACATATATTATGATTCTGGACAGACATGGATGTAAACTGCAACTTGACTGGTTGACAGAGGCATACAACAGCGAGGCGGTAATACTAGTTTTAGTTGAAATTCTTCTTATCCTTGATGCTAAATTCAAGGAAACTTGTAGCATTTAATTTAATACAAACCAGTGAAATTTATATTAGAAAAATATTTGTTTCAATTAGATTTTGATCTAGAACCTTAATTCAGTTTAATTTGTCAGCCCATGTGTGCACACCGACGGCAGTAAGCTGACTACTTTACGGATTTTCAGAGCGACTCCATTGTAGCGGGTGGAGGAGCCATAGAGATGGAGCTGTCCAAGTACCTGCGGGATTATTCCAGGACCATCCCTGGGAAACAGCAGCTGCTGATCGGAGCGTACGCCAAGGCCCTGGAGATCATACCCAGACAGCTGTGTGACAACGCCGGCTTTGATGCTACCAACATTCTGAACAAACTGCGCGCCAAACACGCACAGGTAGGAAATGAAACGCACATGCTTTTACCTTCCTACACAAGACTTAGAATATAGCATTTGGCGTAAGGCCACTTTTATGGCCTTCAGGTTTAGATGTGGAGCAGGATATAAAGTCAACTCTGTTTGACTTTGTGGGCTTCTTCTGTCCTCTCCCTGCAGGGTGGTATGTGGTACGGTGTAGACATCAACAACGAGGACATCGCAGACAACTATGTTGCCTGCGTGTGGGAACCATCCATTGTGAGGATCAATGCTCTGACGGCGGCGTCAGAGGCAGCCTGCCTCATCCTGTCAGTGGATGAGACCATCAAGAACCCGCGCAGCAGTATGGATGGGCCTCCTGGCGGTGGCCGGGGCAGAGGCTGCGGCAGACCCCACGCTCACTAAGAGAAGCAAGAACAAAAGCACATTTTAAACTGGCATTAAAATCCAAATGCAGAAACAGGATTGTGTCTTCAGTTCCAGTCAGGCTACATTTACACATGGTTGCAGATATTGTGTAGAATAAAGATTGGCATGTTTGATCTGCATTTGGATTTGAATTCTAGATAAAATTAGGCGCTGTAAACGGTCATAGACATGTTGCAAATTGCAAGTGTAGTGAAACAAATAAAAGGGGGAAAATTACAAGTTTATCTAGCAATTTCGAGATGGATTCTTTAGAATTTTTCAAATATGGCTGACATTTGTTGTTTTCTTTGTCACGTTTATTTTTGTTTTTGTACTGAAGCTTTCACTTGGTAACGTCTGTTTAACATTTCAAGCCTCGCATCTTTCCAGGTGTAGCCATTTTACTGAGAAATATTGAAATTCAAGAATAATGTAATTAGTTTCCCCCCTTGGTTTTGTATCAAACACGCTCCTGTCCCCTCCAAGTTAGCTCTTCCTCTCTGACCTGAAGCAGCTGTTCCATCGTTTCTAATACGGATGTTACTTGACAAACTGATGTGTAACATGGGAAGTAAAGCACTGATGTTAAGCAGTTCTGAACCATTCGTTGGTTATGCTATGTGAAACTATTTATTGGACCATTGTTATCAATAAATTCACAGCTGAAATCATACTGTTTTTGTAAACATCTGGTCAAGGGTGGAGACAGAAGAGATTGTTGACAGCAGTGGCAGGTGTGTTGCCCCTTTTAAATAAAGTAAAGCATGGTCTTGCTGTGGTACACGGGTCATAAAATTAGGACAGTGTACGGATGATGCTTTGGAATCATTTTGCAACTTTCACAGATAAAAATAAACAAAACTCAAAACAAGGTTGGGTCAGCATGTTGAACATGGTACAGTGGTTCTTAATCTGTTACTTAAAGTGAACATAAACATGAATACAGTTTATTACAGCATACACAACACAAGTCTTAATGTGACACAGTATGATATCTTAAGGGGGGAGAAGTTAAAGCCCCTACAGATGCTTATATTAAAAAATACAGAGCATTGTTCGACAAAAGATTTTTTTTTTTAAGCTTTTAACTACATTTACTTACTTGGTTAAGTTTACCATTGAGATAGTTGCCATGGAGATAACTCAGTTGTATGGAACTTCAGTCATGTTTTAACATGTAACGGTTAATGAAGACAACCGAGCCATCTCCATCTGCTGAGAAAGGCCCAGAGATGTGGTTAAAGAAACCTGTAAGAGGCTAGTGAGACTGTGGTGAAAGCTAGGTGTTGGCCCAAATCAACTGGCTCCCAGTGTTACTCATGCTGGTTTGAATTTTCCCATTTTTGTAGGCTATGTGAAAAGTGAAGAATACCATTAAAAGGTAACTTTCAGGGCGCCCAGATAGCTCAGTTGGTGGAGTGGGCGCCCATATGTGGAGGTTTACTCCTTGACGCAGCAGGCCCGGGTTCGACTCCGACCTGCAGCCCTTTGCTGCATGTCATTCCCCCCTCTCTCTCCCTTTTCATGTCTTCATCTGTCCTGTCAAAAATAAAGGCCAAAAAGGTAACTTGCAACAAAAATGTCCTAAATACTACAGATACCGTACAATACACCTGAATGTAAATGTTGACATACTTTGTAAGAAAAATGCATATAATGCCACTGTCCTTCATAGTGAAGGATTCTTAGGTGTGTGTGTTTGATGCACCCAGAGAGCTTAAAACTTCCCACAACTTTTAGTTCAGTCTTTTCACCGCTAGGTGACGCACAGTCACAGCTTCAGTCCAGGTAGTTGCGTCAATAATCTTGTACATGCCAAACAACAAAAAGGCAACAGTCTTCTGATTTTGGCTGTTAGGATGAGTGAGTTTCACTCTAGGTAGTATAATGCAAAAGTTGAAATACACCTCGGACAGGCTGAATTATTAGAAGGTATCTTTTCATTTCGGCAGGGATGTGTACTCAGCCACTAGCTTGCGTTAGCTTTTACTGAGTTCATAGTGTTGCTCTGGACATTTTCTGGGCAGGAAATGCCTGTGACAGCATTATATGGTATGACATGAAAAACTCCACTGAAGAGAGGAGGCAGACACATTCATGTGTTCTTTTCTTGTACATAGAGGGCGCCCTACCCTTCAGTTGAGGAGATGTTTTTTTTGAGGAGTATGTACTTATGAAGGCTGGAGAGTTTTAAAAAAGTTCCTCTCCTTATCCTTTTTCTAAGGAGTAAATATAAAGTCTAAATGTCTGAATTACAGGATGTAGGTTTCTTCTTGGAATGCAAAGTCCCAAAAAAAACATGTCGCCCACACCCAATGTACCGCTTTTTTTCTATTATCGTCCCTAGAATCAGTTTTTTTTTCTGTTTTCCAATCCCCGTCTCCACTTCCTGCTCCTCCTCAATTAGACAGGAAGTCTATGGAAGCCCGCACGGAGCGGTCAGACATGACGTCAACGGCGGTGACTTTGATCTCCGTGTCCCCGAACTGCATGGTGGCCCTGATCTCTCTTCTCTCTGGGCCTCCGGCTCCTCCCCCAGCTCCGCCCACTGCTCCCGGTAGCGGCTCCGGTAGGTCTAATGTTATCGTCCCGCACTTCCTGACCCCAGGGTCGGTGATGTACGTGACGTCGTCTGTGGCGCTGCAGTAGATGTTGATGATGATCTTGCGCTGGCCCAGACGAGCAGGCGTGTAGCTCCGCCTCACGACCTCGCCCAGAGCCACCGACTGGTCGACGCAGACGAAGCGGTCCAGGATATCGGTGCACCACTGGCGGCCGTCCTTGATGAGGAGTTTGTCCCGAGGGTGGCGTCCCTCCACGAACCGGTTCAATACGCCAACGCCATAGATCAGGGGGCATCGACGCACTCTGACCTGCGAGAGAGAGAGAGGTTGTTAGAACGTGTCGAGAAGCTACTCTGTTACTAGACTCACTTTACCAGACCTTCCTCCACAGCGCTGCAGAGGAGGGTCTGGCTAATCCACACAGCATTCCGGGATGGGAGAAAAACGTGCTCCGGTTTATTGGCATTTCTTTAAACCAATCACAATCGTCTTGGGCGGTGCTAAGCGCCAGACGGAGCCACGGTGCCGCAGCAAAACAACCTCGGGAAGGAACTTGTTTTGGTGGAGCATGTGTAACGTTCAAAGGTTGTTTCAGTCGTGCAACCGAAAACTCAGATTGGACAGATAGTCTAGCTAGCTGTCTGGATTTACCCTGCAGAGATCTGAGGAGCAGTTAACCATAGTCCTCACGAATCCACCGGAGTTTAGAACGCCAACACAAAGAAAGCGGAAGGTAACGGGACATCCGGCCAAAAGGAGAAACATCCGTTGGAATTTCTGGCGGCACCGGAGCAATCCCGGAAGTGGAACGTCGTGGATATAGACTACTCTGTTACTAACGGGTGTTCCCGAACACTCACCACAGTGGGATCCAGCCCGAAGAGCACGGCACCCTTCAGTATGGTCAGTCCAACGTCATGGGGGATGATGATGCGACACGTCCGCCCCAGCGCTCTCTGGACTGCTTTCTGCAGCATAGGCGACTCGGCAAAACCACCAACCAGGAAGAGGAAACGCACACCGCGAACCTCCGGCTTTGCCATCAGCTCCTCTGTCGGGGGACGAAAAGAGGGAAGATCTTTCAAATCCGTTCACTTCATTGGAGTGTTTGAGCCAAGTGTGTGTTCCTGTGTACTGTGGCTGGATGTTTTCGTAGGGAAATATTGATAACTTCAATTTGAAACATCCACTCTTAGTCTTATTGTGGTGATCCGACTAAAGCCAGCGAGGCTAAATAAGTGTCTTTGTGTGTTTCTCACCAATGTGTTTGACAATATTGACAATGGTGGGCTGGAAGAGTTCGTTCATGGCTTCCTGTGTCAGCCGCAGCATCCCCTGGGAGGACCACTTCACTATGTTCATACTGACACACACACACACACACACACACACACACACACACACACACACACACACACACACACACACACACACACACACACACACACACACACACACACACACACACACACACACACACACAGGAGAAAGTTGCATCTTTAATGTTACAGATACAATAAATCAATTCATTGTTTAATCCAACGACTCACACACTCACCTCATCCCACTGTCTCACACACACACACACACACACACACACACACCTGCCAGCCCACACTCACTTGCTCTTCCTCAGGGCGGCCTCCACACTCTGGCCCCTGTGTCTCTTGTAGTAGTCGATGAAAGAGAAGGGCAGGGAGATGTTGAGGGCGTTGGCCCTGCCCGGCGCCGCCGTCCGTTTCCTCGCTTCGAAGGCGATGGTGAGGTCCACCCAGGCCGCCGGCCGCTTGGCTTTAAAGCTCTGGATGAAGTCCTCGCCAAAGATCTGGCACAGCATGGCTTCGAAGGCCAGGTCAACTCCGACGGCACCGTGCGGACCGCCTGGAAGAAGATCTACAGCTTTGGATTCAGTAGGAAGAGATTTTGGTGTTTCAGCCAAATGTAAAAGTTTGTACCTGAAGCCTTGTAGAGCTCTTTAAGTGTTCCTTGTGGCTGCTCTATCTGATGGACTGTCAGGTCAACGGTTCCTCCTCCGCAGTCTGCAACAATGTACCTGTCACCTACACAAAGAGTGCACAAACATGCACAATTTTAATACATACACCGTCCTGGAATAATTTTCTTTTCTCAAATAATCTTGCTTATCAGTTTGATTTCAGGGCAAGAGAACGTTCTGCATAGTGCTGTAAGAACATGATGTTTCTCCGCAGTTTGTAGGAGGAAATTATGTGTCTTCATTTTTGTGGAAGGTCCAAATGTCAGTGTTTGTGTGTGTGTGTGTGTGTGTGTGTGTGCGTGTGTGTTGCCCCTGAAGCTCTTCAACCAATAGACTCAAATATAAACAACATAAACAACCTCCAGGCATCTGTGATTGCTGCGCTCCCTGTGCGAGTGTGTGTGCGTGTGTTTATGATATGTTCAGCGATAAGAGCTGGTTTCGGCTTAGTTACCCTGAGTTTAGCTGACCACACCCTAAACACGAGATAGCTAGTGTGAGTGAGAAAAAGTGTGAGCAGCAAAAATTTACAAAAAAATGGAAAATGTTGGGACAGATGAGAGAATAAAAATGCAAGAGGTGGAATACTCTTTGGTTTATTTACAGTGCAGATGCAAAGAGTCCCATGGGCTGGGTCCTTCCTGTGTGTGTGTTCGTGTGTGTGTGTGTGTTTGTGTGGACAGGAAAGGGAGCAGAAAGGGTCAGCGGGGCCGCGTGGCTCCTCAGATTGTTGTCATGGCTCAGCAGAGAGAAAAGGCGTGTGTGTAAAACCAGAGAACTAGGTGAGTTTCATTGTCCCCGTTTGGATTTTATTATCCCAGGTAAAACTGGACACTGTTGGGTTGTAAATGTTGTGGTTTTGAATGGTAGTTTAGAACGACAGACCTGTTGTTCCTTGGTCCTTAAAAGAAATAATAAATAAAATAAAAACGTTCTTATAAAATTCTGACTTTATTCTTCTAACATTTAGACTTTTTTCCTCAAAATATTAGGACTTTATCCTCAAAATCTCAGTCTGCGCAGTCCAACAGTGCAGATATTGTACAGTAGATTGATGTGATAGAGTGAATGCAGTAAATAATACATGTAGTAGGTATGCCTGCTTCTCATAGTCAGTTGGGGTTAAAGGTCAATATCATCAATATCTCCGACATGTGGGGTCTGTCTCTCACACACACGCACACACACACACACACACACACACACACACACACACACACACACACACACACACACACACACACACACACACAGGGTCTCACCAGTCTGGAGCTCTGACCACAGCTCTCCGGTTCCACTCTCCACCAGGAAGGTCCTGCTGTGTCTGGATCGCCTCAACTGCTCCCTCGCTGCAACACACACACACACACACACACACACACACAAAGCTAAATACACAGCATACTTCAGTTTTTATACCTTTGATATTTGATCTTTGTTGCACACGCACTTGTATGAAATTGTTTAGGTAATTAACACAGTGAGTCAAAGGACATTGTTTTTGGCATCAGCGGGAAGCTGTTTTAAAATAAATTACTATGCTAGGCAATTCTCCAGTTTTTCAGGGGCAAAGCAAGGGTTTCTGGGTCCCAGGGGCACAAGCAGGGGTTCTTGTCCCCCTGAAATATTGCTCTGGGCCGCCTTTTTTTAAATACAACAATTCGGGCCCCACGAGTCATCACCACCGTTCACTGCTTTGCTAGCATTCAAACATTTTGTATTCTTTCTGTATAAACATACTGTAGGATCAGACACTTGTGTTTAAATAATGCTCAATGCAAACTGGCCAGAGCAAAAACAAACTTTCAACCTAATTTACCTCTTTAATGTATACTACATATGGTAAGGTTTAGACCTTAGTTTCATAACCCATGAGGTCATGACATTTACCCAAAGAAGAGTATAAAGTCTTTCAATCTAAGTAAAACAAGGAAAACATACAACAACTAGAGTCATAATATTTTTGCATGACAGAAGCAATTTGTTGGAAATGCTCTCACATTTCAACTTTATCTGAGCTCTCGACATGTAAGCCGCCTGACTGGCAAGTTGTGAGGCCAACAAACACAGAACACACTCAAACACAGCTGACAGAAATACAAAACACCTGAAAGGCTGTTTGACAGAGCAGATACACTTTTATAACAATATGCCTCCAAACATGCAAGTCAACCCATGAAATGAGACATAGACCCTGTTTTACACTTGGTTTTAAAATGCATATCGGTGACCCAACTTGTCTTAAATGGCTAATTTATAGAGCTTTGGCGCGTCACCAAAACAAGCACCACGTCCTGCATTGACGACGTGTGTGTGTGTGTGTGTGTGTGTGTGTCTGTGTGTGTGCGTGCATGCGTGCACGCGTGTGTGATAAAGAAAGAAAGAAAGAAAGAAAGAAAGAAAAAGATTGTAAAGCAACAATGACTACATTGTCTTGAAAGCAAATACTCTTACAGTTGTTTTCACCCTCTGTATGACGCAGGAGGTAGTGTGTGTGTGTGTGTGTGTGTGTGTGTGTGTGTGTGTGTGTGTTTGGATGGGGGTGATGAGTGAAATTCAAGTCTGGAAACCATTTACATGAAACAGCAGAAAAGTAAATGTATGTGTGCGTGTGCGTGTGCGTGTGCGTGCCTGCGTGTGTGCGTGTGTTAATGACTCCCCTGTGCTATCTTTGGAGACGAAATGAGGTGGAATAAAAGCTAAAGATAATAAAAACCATGACCGTGATGCCAAGTGTGTTCGTGTCGAAATTCTGTTTGTGTGGCAGTCTGTGTCTGCAGAGTCCTTGCAAAGTTTACAACCTGGCAAAAGAAAGTAAGAGGGGGAGGAAATGTTTGAAAGACAGAAGGAAAAGAAAGAAAAATGAATGCGAGTGAAGGAGAGGGAGAATGACAGGCCTGGGGGGGGTGAGATCATAGTCTCACTGCACCTTGTTCCAATTACAATATCCTGTGTTTAGTGTGTGTCGTTGTGTGTGTGTGTGTGTGTGTGTGTGTGTGTGTGTGTGTGTGTGTGTGAATGTTCTTTGTGTGTGTGTGTGTGTGTGTGTGTGTGTGTCACTGACTGCATATGTATAAGTGGGCCTGTGCAGGGGATTTTGGACGGCATGTTCGTTTCCTGAATTATGCATCACTCTCCTATTCCAAATTACTCTTTGTTCCTTTGCTGTATTTCAGTAGCATTGTCCTGTAGCTGTTGCAAACAACTGTTTTTAATGCAGCTATTGCATGATAATATGTCTGTGTGCTATAAAGTGCTATAGGAAAAGTCAGTCAGAGGCTCAAATCAGAGCTTCACCAAATACAAATTGCTTTCTCATTGCAATTATGAACATACTGTAGCTCTAGAAACCCAAAATACAAGTATAAATGTTCCCTTTATGTTATCCCTTTACATTTTTATGTGCAAAGGTTTATACATTTTATTTTTTATCAAAGAACCAGATATTTTGTAACACAGCTTCTCATCCTTTGTATTGATGATTCAACCAGAAGAGTTTCATGACCATACTATGCCCTGACCGGCACCTAATATTGTCTATGCAGAAAATCTACCCCGTATGTCCGAAATAACTCCTCCCACTTCGCAATATATGAATTGAAAAGCCACATTGCCACAAAATACGTATAAGATGTAGAATACTTCACAATCTAGAAAAAATGTTATGATATAAAAAGTAGTTTGTCTGTATAGTTCGCATAGTCTCGCGCTGGCCGACCTTCCTCCACAGCGCTGCGTAGGAGGATCTAGCTAATCCACACAGCATTCCGGGATAGGAGAAAAACGTGCTCTGGTTTATTGGCATTTCTTTAAACCAATCACAATCGTCTTGGGCGGCGCTAGGCGCCGGACAGAGGTAAGGTGTCGTTGCAAAATAGCCTCGGGAAGGAACTTGTTTTGGTGGAACGTGCACGTAAAGAGGTGAGCTCTGGAAATAAAATGGCTGTGATGAGAATTTTACAAAAAAAAAAGATAAATATAATTTGATTGACGGTTCTAGCTCGGAGAACGTTTTCCGAATTGACCAGAGTTCAGAATGCCAACACAAAGAAAGCAGAAGGTGAGGGACATTCGACCGAAAACGTCGTTGATATAGTTTGTATAATGCCCCCCCACACACACACACACACACACACACACACACTCACATACATACACTCACTCACATACACAACTGCAAAGTCATCTGAGTAAAAACCACAAGTAGTATCTGAAGTCAGATTTCTTTCTTTCACACACACACACACACACACACACACACACACAGTCCTTTGCATAAACCACAATCCCCAAGTGAAATCCAACAACACCATTTCCAGGAACACCGTGTGGTTTCATGCTTATGCTAATGACAAAGAAGACACACACAAACACACACACACACACACACTCAAAAAAGTACACACACACAAAGTACATACACAAAGTACACACACACATAGACAAAATCTTTCTCTCTCTTCACTACCTTGTCTGAAGCTGGAGTCAAAGGGTCGGGATCCTTCCAAATCAAAGCCATTTGTGATTGGCTGCAAGCTCAGGTCAATCACCTGGTGGAGGCGGAGCTTACGGCAGTAAATGGACGCAGCTTCGGGTTCCAGAGCGATGAGGAGCTGCTCAGGACAGTCAGGAGACACAAGACCAGCCTGGGGGAGTAAAGACAAACAGAGAGGCAGATAAACTTTACTCGCAGAGTTTTATTATCCTGCAGTGCTCTTGATTGTACTGAGATACTTAGGGGGCTGAACAAAAGAAAGTCAGACGTAGGAAAAAGCTGTTCTCAAAAATCCATCATGCTTTTAGACTTGCATGTATTGCTTTGGTCTGTATATAGCCTACATATGCTAAGTGCCACTAGGAGAGGAGAGTTGGTATATAAGCATTAGTCGTGATGTATTTGGTGCAAAGTTGAGTGGCTGGAATGATGTGTGTGTGTGTGTGTGTGTGTGTGTGTGTGTGTGTGTGTGTGTGTGTGTGTGTGTGTGTGTGTGTGTGTGTGTGTGTGTGTGTGTGTGTGTGTGTGTGTGTGTGTGCGTGCAGGGCGGGGGTCTGGACACCACTTCCTGTGTTTGTACGCCGGCCTCTCTCATTGTTCACTTGTGATTACATCATCACCAGCAGGAAGCACACACACCCCGACAGCATCAAGCTAGGAGCCTGTGCAGGGTGTGTGTGTGTGTGTGTGTGTAAAAGATGAGAAAATTGATAGAAGAGAGAACGAGAATGAGGAGAGCATGACTTCAAAAGTGAGAGGGTTGTACAGTCTTTCCCATGGGCTATACTGCACAAGTACACACTCACACACACTCAAACATGGGTTGGTCCATTGTCATTGATGTGTATTGTAATAGGACCCCCTGCATTCCTGGCCATGAACCCACCCTTCCTACAAGTTATTGTGACACACTACAGTACACCGAGGAGGAGTGTGTCTGTTGGTGGGAAGATATATAGGGAGGATGGAAGAGCAGCGTTATGATGTCACACACACACTCCACGTGCACACACACACACACACCGTCTACTATCATCCTCTGCGTGTTTGTACGTGTGTGTATCTGGAAGACTAGAGTCTAGCCTGTTGAACAAGTTAAATCCACTAATTTTGAAAAGTTTCAGTCATACAACCTGGAACTGTTATAGTTACATGTATGTACAATACCAGCAGCCAATGATGGCCACAATCGTCTTTGTCCAGTCAAAACCATGTATCTCCAAAATGTCAACTCAAGAAAAACAGCCTTGTTTTAAGCTTAATCAAAATGTATTTTTTGTAATTCAGCGGGTTTTTAGGGGGTTGTTGTAGGAAAAAAAGCTTGTTTTTATCAGACCAGCACAAGTTGGTAGCCCCTTTCAACCAGTCATATCTATTGCTCTATGCCTAGATATGATGTATCTGTCAATATGTGTGTCCCTACCAGGTATGCAGCCTCTCTCATGAACTGTTTGGCAGGTTGTTTCCACACAGCGGGGACGGTGATTACCCATCTGATCGCCTCTCCCTCCAGCACTGATGACGACTGGTCCTTCACTTCCTGAAACAGAATCAAATGGAACACTCAGAATCGTACTGAAGTTGTGAGTTTCAGTCAAAGCAAAACACTTTATGAGCTACAGCAAATATTGAAGTCATCTTAACACCTTGGCTTGCAAAGTATATCAAAATAAATCTCACACACACACACACACACGTATGAACAGTGTATAAACATGTCCGCCACACTGCACCATACTGCAATCATGAAGTGCACCTTTAGAGCATGTTCCCTGAAGAAGCGCAGGGCGTGAGCAAACACGTCGATGGCCCTGACCCTCCGACCGTTGACCGCCTCCAGCTCCGTCTCCATGGTGAGGTCCTGTAGCAAAACACAGCCACAAATGCTGAAACACTGCTGCAAGAACAAGTCAACTTTCTGTTGCTTAAAGGGGATACTTTACTAGCATTTTTTATTTCCCTTCCATAAAGTCCGGAGACTTGTGAGAAACAAAGTAAAAAAAAAAAAAAAAAAAAAAAAAAGAAATAGTAAAAAATTGAGCAGCAGAGGCCAAGATATCCGGATTTTTCGTCCTGAGTATAGTTCAAGCTCCAATTACACTGCATCCTACACTTCCCACAATGCAACTCGACCTAGATGTTTAAAATTGACCCTTCCAGTCTGGATGTATTGTGTAAAGTTGTCTTTCTGTCACTACTACCCATATACTCCACCTTTCTCATCTGATTTCCCTGATCTCTCTTACACTTGTGCTATGGATCTTCATCTTGAACTTATCGAAGTAGAGCCAGTGCCGGGCCTCCTCTGGGTCCAGGTCGTGGTAGAAGTCCCGGGCTGCAAACCCAAAACTGTGGAACCGCAACTCAGGAGTCAGCAGCAGACACGTCGGGCTCTTCTGATTGGCCACCCCGGGGTCGCCGCCCTCCCAGCGCCTGTGTGCGTAGATTGGAGGAAAATTATGTCAAAGGTAGAAAATCATGGAATAGAATTGAATTGAAGACAATGCACACAGCCTTTACTTCATCATGTGGATGGCTTCTGAGTCCTGGGTAAAGCTAAATGCATAGCCGCTGGAGGTTGTCCCAAAGTCTATTGCCACGACAACCGAGAACGGGCAGGACATCCTGGGTCTTACCTCCACCCTCTGAGAGAGAGAGAGAGAGAGAGAGAGAGAGAGAGATTTGTGTCAGTTGTAGCCTGTATAGGAGAACTCT
Organism: Perca flavescens; assembly: GCF_004354835.1. NCBI lineage: Eukaryota > Metazoa > Chordata > Actinopteri > Perciformes > Percidae > Perca > Perca flavescens. The sequence goes on from NC_041349.1 coordinate 24,145,774, forward strand.
CCATAAACACTCCTATTGGATAGATTCTCTATGTACTCCTCTCCTCTAGTCTTTATTGGGCACTTCACTTTAAGTCTACACTTCACTTTAAACTCTGAGTGTAAGTGTTATTATAAACCACTAATAACAGTGAGAAGTGGATGTGGGTTTATATGTCGTGTTTAAGAGCTCTATATAAAGAAAATAAGTAGAAAGGGTAAAGGGTGTGTAGGAGTTTCTGTGGTGAATGTGTGTGTGTGTGTGTGTGTGTGTGTGTGTGTGTGTATATAGTTACCGGCGAGGGTGAGGGTGTGAGGGGTGTGATGCTGCAGTCATTTCTAGCTGTGGCAGGCGATGAACGAGCTGATAAAGTATCACCTGGGAATTCATGGAGAAAGAGAAATGTAAAGATACGCAGCGGTGGCTAACTATTCAAATCTTATTACAAATATAAACATGTTTCAGCATTGGCAAAGCAGCACACGTACTCCACTGGAAAAATGAACGGAATTGCCCAAAAAAAAAAAAAACAGTTTGAAGCGATATGCAGCAAGGGAAGCGATATGTTATCACAAGGAAAGAGACATTATTGGACAACTGCTGATGCTAACACACATGCAGAAAGCATCTTATTTTTCATACACTCAACCTTAAGCATCTCTAAGTGTGAGATTGAATATCTGTAGTTTCACTGGCATGACTGGAATGTTGCTGGAATCTGATGGGAGCAATATTCCCAAGTGGGAGAGAGGGACATGGAAAGGTCTGCGTGTTCACGCTCCAAAAGATAACAGTGAGTCATTTTGACCAGGTTGCCACAGTGATGAAGCATGTGTATAAACTATACAGTACTGTATGTGTGTCTCACCGGATATCTGCAGGCTGTTGGGTTCTGGCTGCACCACGTCAGCCATCTTTACAGGAGCCAGGGTCTGCAGGGAAAAACACCGACACCAACATGATGCAAATAGAGTAATGAATGCTTCATGGCTTCCAGATAAAATTACGTAAAATAAATATAGCGCACTAGATAGTGAATAGGGAGCAATTTTTTTGGACACACCAAAGATATTCTTGAGCCATGACAAGGAAGTAAGGAAGACACACCCCAACTGTTAGAGCGCACTTGAACTTCCAGCTCCCAGCTGCTATAACTCAGAGGCCAATGACTGGTTGCTTGGAGAAGCAACCAAGTTTATGAATCCGAATGCCTTTTGAATACCATACAGTCATGTGAAAAAATTAGGACACCCATGCTAAAGTTGACTAAAAAGAGGAATAAAAAAAATCATCTTTTGGAAATTGAAATTCCTCTTTTTAGTCAAATTTAGCATGGGTGTCCTAATTGTTTCACATGACTGTATATGTAAATGCAATATACGACATGAGACAACTTTCTGTCGGGGGTTAAACACAAAACCAGTAAACACGTGGACAAGTTAGAGAAACTAAGAGTAACTTGATAAACGTTGCGTGCACTTATTCAAAAGACTCATTCGCGTTTACAACCCACATTTTATGATCCTGGGCACAGGTCTGACAGAAATGTTAATTATGGAGGACGAGAGAATGAAAAGATGTTTGTGCATGAAATGGAAGAAAAAGTGTGTGTGTGTATTTTATTGCAGCACTGGAATCATTGGATCCGTCTGTGATCTGAGCCAAGAACCCACTAAACAGATGAGTGCAATGAAACAAAGCTGTGTTTGTTTAAATCTAATTCTGTGTGTGTTTGTGTGTGTGTGTGTGTGTGTGTGTTTGTGTGTGTGTGAGTAATTGAGAAAGTAAGAGAGAGAAAGAGACCATAAGTTAGTTTGACACCCTTTCTTTGCGTGCATGCATGCAACATCTGCGTTCATTTATTCACGCGTGTGCCTAAAACATTTGAGCATTTCAATGCGTACTTGTGCATGTGTGCATCATTGGCTTTCTTTCCCAGTGTCCGTCCCTGCTATTTAATGATAAAACCAGAGAGGGGTTGAAACTCCACATCCTTTCCCTGTTTCATCATACTTTTACTCTTTCATCCTGTCATCTCCTGCAGATCAATGCGCAGTGGACGATTTAAACCCCCCTTGCCCCACAATTCTTTTCTTCTCTCTCTCTTTCTCAGACACACAACTAAGATCTAGCAAGGGAACAGCAGAACAAGCAACTTTGACTCCCCTGAGACGTTACATTAAGGACAGATTGTGCAACACACTCCACTTTTATGCACCATTAACAATACAGTTCTCTGTTTGAAGTATAGGGCAGATTTACTGGCAAGACAGTCTTTATTATTATACTCTGACAAATTATAACAAAAAACACTAATGCAAGATGTTTTTGTCCAAAGCTGCTTAAACAATGTATTCAACCACTATTCGAGCAAGAGCTACATGTCAATAAAAAATGTAAAAATGTTTATGTTAACTCACCTCTTTGAATGTCGTTGCAACACTATGCTCTTGTCCTTTGTCTCTCCAAAAGTATTCCCAAACTCCGCAGTCTGACGTTTGGAGTCTTTCTCCAGGGAGGTGGAGATGGAGAAGGGAGGAACAGGAGAAAACGGTGACTGAATACAAGAGGATGCTTTTCTAGAAATCCCTTTTAAAAAAATGAAAGACTTCCCACTTGCAGGCAGATTTCCCAAAATTGGAATTCCCTAGTCAGAAAAGATCCCAATGAGATGTGATGATGGAGCGACGAGTTGCGACAAGGAAAAGAACTATGTTTCTCTTCTTCTTCTTCTTCTTCTTCTTCTGAGAAAAGTCAAACTTTTCCTAATGAAGTGAGATTTGTAGTTTTGTCTCTCTGCAGCCAAGCTCGCTGCCTCTCCGCTCTGTGCAGGAATGTCAGAGAAAAGTGTTGACACACACACACACACACACACACACACACACACACACACACGCTCACACAAATTGCAGGAGTGGGAGGGCTATGACAGCGCATATGGAGGAAATTCTGGGGGTTTACCTCACTGGGAAATTGTGTTTGTGTGTGTTGAAGACTGAGGGGTGGAGTATTCCTGAGCAGGCGGTGTAACCCAGTTAAGTCATCTTGCCCTCTCTATCCCCTCCCACTCCTCCATATCTATCCTTCCTCTGTTTAATTATTTCTTCCTGTCCTCCTCTTTCCTTCTCTTTTCATCTTGTCCCCTCTTCATTTCTCTTCACATGCTGTTGCTTTGTTCAAATGATTTTTCTTTTTTTTTGGTCTCCTTCCACTTCTTTGTCTTTGTCCCTTTACTTTCTGTGTTACTGCTCCATTAACCTTTTAATAACCTTCACATGCAACTTTCTAACGTTGCAGACAAAAGCAGGAAGCAGCCAGTAGTGTTGGGTCAACCTAAAACAAATGATAAACTCAATTTAATGTCAATGTTTCAGTCTACTTTAAAGGAACAGTTTGACTTATTTGGAAATATGTTTCTTTGCGTTCTTGCCCAGATTTAGATGATGAGATCGATATCAATCTCATGTCGGGAAGTGGTATCAGTGACAATCAGTTTAATGGTTAAACTGTAGTTTTTGCGGTACTCTTACCAAATACATGTTTTCTCATGCTGTGTGTGTGTGTGTGTGTGTGTGTGTGTGTGTGTGTGTGTGTGTGTGTGTGTGTGTGTGTAAGCGTGCGTGAGTGAGTGTGGATCTGATTTCTCCCCTCTAGAGCTGTGATTGAAAGCATACATTAACCCCCAGTGCCTGCAAACACACACACACACACACACACACACACACACACACACACACACACACACACACACACACACACACTGAGACTAGCTGGCCTCACTCCCAATGGGCAGAGGAAATCAGACCTCTTGAGTATTCGAAAGAAAAGGCCTCTGGTATATACACATACACTCAGTCTCCTTGTCCTGTCAAATTTCCAAATCAAATTAGTTTTTGTGAGTGTGTGTGTGTGTGTGTGTGTGTGTGTGTGTGTGTGTGTGTGTGTTTGTGTGTGTCTGGAAGCCATTAACTGGCATGTCTCCCATTGCTGCCCAAAAACCAAGAGGCCCCATATGGATCCTGCCATCACCTCTCTCTTTCTCCTCCTTTCTTTCATGCCTCTTTTATTGTTCCTACATCTTCCTACATCTTCCTACATCGTCACTTCTCTGTTTTATGGGGCATTCTTTTCTCTTTTTTCTCTTGCATCTTTCTTTGTTTAATCCATTGTTTTTGATCCCTTGCCCGCATTCATTTGCTCCAGGGAATTTTTTTAATGACTAAAATTAGCAGTCGGATGGCAACATTTCAACAGCCTTGCTATCAAACCTGGGCTTTTCATGATTTTGGTATTTTTCATGACGCCTCTGTTTTGCAATCAGCTTCATCCTAATCTGTATTAGACCTGCCTAAACCCACCGTAGTGGCCGCAGTCAGGCTCCTGCATCATCCCCCAGAGACTCAAAATTCTGAAACAGATCCGGTATAGGTGCAGCCTCACCCTTCTCCTCGGATGCAGGAAGCCCAACACAGGAAGTGATGGGTTCACTTGACAGGAAGAAACCCCTATGCGGCATTCCTCTCATGAAGTTCTCGACTGACGGAAACACACCCATAACATACACATGCTAGCGTGCATGCAAACACACGCACTCTAAGATACTGTTCTTCCTTCAGCTGCTCTAAATAGACCCCTATCTCAACCGCAGCCTGAATGAGAACCTGTTTCTTCCCCTCCAGATAGGATTCATAAATACAAAAGCAATTTTTGGGAAAAGAAATTTGTAAATGCAGTCAAGTTGATTATATGTTGTTGATAGCTTTACATAGTGTTGACAACAACATACATTTATGTTAGTGCATGTTAAAGCAAAAGTTCCACATGCTAACATGGTACCACTAGCTACAGGCTACTTGAAGAGGCCAGCTAAGTTAGGTTAGCACAAAGAGTGGCACTATGGGAAAACAGCTAGCCTGCCTTTGTTCAAAAGTTTTAAAATAAATCCACATACCAGCACCCCTGAAGCTCACTAAACACACATAAACATTTTTGCTAAGCTAAGCAAACCGACTGCTGATGGTAGCCTCATGTTTACTATATTTATTCTGACATGAGAGTGAAACCAATCTCCTCATCTAACTCTCGGCAAGAAAGTGAATAAGCATATTCCCCAAAATGTGAAACTATTCCTTTAAAGGTCCCATATTGTGGTAATATTCAGGTTCATATTTATATTGTGGGTTTCTACTTTTTACTTGAACATGTTTACATGTTTTTATGATCAAAAAAAGGAAAAAGGGGACAGAGTACCCAGGGCCCTCATGTGAGGAAGGCCTAAAAAGATGCTAGAATGAATAGCTGTGGATGCTGGGAGGGGCCCACAGAAATTGCCTTTCTACAGGGCCCAGAATTTGGTGCTATGCCCCTGGTCTGAATGTACCTGTATTCACCCTCTGTCTGAAATGTTCAATTTTAGCGCTTATATCTTTAAGCCTCCCTCCAAAAAAAGCCCAGTCTTTTCTTATTGGTCTCTGCGCCGTCATTGCAGCCAGGGAGTGAATGTAACAGCACTGTAGCAGCACTTTCTACCTATATATAGTATAGGTGTGACATCACAACTTTACTGAAGTCCTGGCGGCTCGTTTAAAGGCACTGTCTCTGAGTATGGGCTGTGTGAATTTCTCTGTGGATTGAGCCTTTTAATACTTTTACAGTATTTATATAGAACCTTGACATGCTTTATAATAAAAAAAAGACGTGTTTCACATTATGGGATCTTTAACATAAAAGTATAATGCGTGTTTTTGAATGAATTTTTCAAATGAAATATAACATATAATTGGTGAGCTCTAGGGATGCTGGTATGCAGATCTTTTTAGAGCCAGGCTAGCTGTTTAGCGGTTTCCAGTCTTTAATGCTAAGCTAACTGGCTCTAGCTTCATATTTTATCAACATTCTCATCTAACTATGCTGTCTCTAAAGTCTGTCAAGTTCAAGAGATAGATGCTCTGCACAATCACATGCCATTTGGAAAGATGTCATTCTAATTCTTCCCTTTTCTTTCATAAAGGTAAATATTAGTCATGAATATGTGGGTTAAGTGGTTATAATTATACAACCTCTCGTAAAACAAAGCGTCTTGCACAAGTACTGCATTACTTTTTGCACCTTTTATTTAAAGCACACGAGGGGCCCAGAGTCTGAACATGCGAGTGTAAAACACACAAGGGAATCATTAAAGTGGCAGTAGAAATATCAGCATGTACTTTGTAACGCCTTGTTTTCTTTAAGGTTTCTGGAACAAATGTGTAGCAGGAATGTATTTCCATGTTCACTAAAGTCCTTGTTAAATTCGAACACATACTGTTGGCCTGTTGCTTATTGGAGTGTTAACAGCACCTCAGTGGTGAGTGTTAACAGGACCTCGGACTATAAGCACTTGTAGGTGCAGGAATATTTGAGTTTGTGCAGAAAATAATAAAGGCAATATTGTACCTTGGCTTGTGTAAAGGGCTACTTCCTGCTCATGAGCATGCAAGGGTGTGTCGTATGTTCCAGTGTGTGTAAGGGTGAATGCGTCCGTGTAAGTGGCATTGGACATACTCAACAGGGAAGCCTGGGGTGGGGACAGGGCCACAGGAAAGGCTGGGGTACACACACACACACACACACATACATATGAAACATGACTGCCCTCTGACATCAAGTCTGGGCTATTGTGTAATAAAATGAGAGGGAGAGCAGTGCAGGAAGGGAATTTATGATTTATGACTCAAAAGCAAAAATACATTGTATAATGTATGGCAAAGGAGAGAGAGAAGAGGGAGGGGACTTCATGTAATAGCAATGAGAGAAGGAAAGAGGTGGGAAAAAGTGAAGTACCTACTTTACTCTGTAACTAAATAGTGAGCACAGTTGGTATGTGTGCATGCGTTCTCTTATGACAGTATATTTGGGTGTGGGCAGTGTCTTAAATCTGCAATACCGTCTCTAACTGCCTTTGTCATGTGTGATCAGAGCAGAAACTCCAGTTAAAGCATAGGGTCGTTGAGATAAATATGACTAGTTTTGGTCTCCAATTGGCTGCAGCGTGTACATGCATGTGTGTGTGCTGTGTGTGTGTGTAGTAACAAGGAAACAACCATTTCTGTAGCCCTTTATGAGTTTCCCAAGGAGATATATCACAGGCTAGTGTGCAAATAAACTGCACACACACAAACACACACACACACACACATAGATTTAAAGTGACACTCTGAGGAACATTTGGTGTTCTTTATTTAATGTCCCCATCGCCTTCTCAACACATATGCACAACCATGCATCTTGCATCCAGCTGAGAGAATGCAGAAATAAAGTAGCCAGCTGGAAATCTGGTACAGTGACGATTTACGGTGACATGGAGCTTCTCTGAATGTTATATACTACATGTAGACCAAGCATTGGTGTAGTGCAAGATTCATGGAAGAATATGCAGTATAGTCACTTGTTTTCACTGACTATCATTAGTGGTTACGGGAGTGCGGTACACCCTAGGTTCCAGCTACACAACTTACATCCACATTGACAACACAATAATGTTTGTGCCAGGGGACAAAACGTACTGCCCCACAATCATACTGTGTGTTACAGTCGCCCTCCGCTGTGATTTTAGGGTAATGCACCTTATTTTACTGCTGACCCGGGACATCTCTCTTTTAGCTTTCAAGAGGACAGCTGGGTTGATCCAGGAGAAAGTTGTAATATCCTGTTGTTAATTCCACCTGAATCATTATGAGGTGTGTAGGACAGAGACTCAATGACGCGTTTAAAATTGTAGCACTGATGAGCCATAGATTCTTTATATAGGTGTGGCAGTTCAGTTTTTTCGCTTTGACCAAAAATAGAGCCACTAAAGCTATAAAAGATTCTGATGCATAAGGTGGCAGCTCTGAGTAAATAGAAAATGATTAAGCTTTCGCCCTTTTTTGTAGGCTATGCCACAGTGGCACAGCCTGTCTATACCCTTCTTCCATTACACCATCAACACACAGAACAAATGTGTCTCATCATGTTGTTGGTGGTGTTAGTGGTTTGTTTTTATCTTCAGATTAAAGCTGTAACCCATGGGATTGCACTTTGTTTAAATTTTTTTGAAATTATTACAACATCATTCTCCAGGATAACTATGTGTTTCCATTGATATTAAGTAAAAATATATTATTAAATAATATTGCTCTATTAAAATACACAAAAGGGACATGAAACCTTTGAAATGTTATAATTTAAGTATTACATTTTCATTTTGGTGCCATTGTGTAACCTCAGTTTAAGCCCAGTTTGTGCTTCTCATGTGTTATGAATACATTTGAATCAGAGCTGACCTTGAAATAATATGAAATATACCTGGAAATATAAATACCCAGTGAACAGAGGTGTGTTTAATAATACTTACTGCATTTCTAAAGGTATTTCTATAATCCTCAAGGACTCTTCTACCATGTGTGTCCACTGTACAATGCAAAATCCCTAATAACAACTATTTTTTTTTAATCTAATTGGCTCCAACAAATCTGTATGTCTGTTATTGCTCAATTTGTACGACAATTTCATTAGTTAGTTGTCTATATTGATGTTACTTTCCAGCACCAGGCTTAAAGCTTCTTTTTACTAGCGATAGTCAGTGATCAATGATCAAATAAATACAATACTGTAAAGTTTGTGGGAAAGTTTCAGATGGATGGACACATTGCTGTGAGGGTATTTCAATAATCCTTCAATTTAAGACTGTATAATACTTTATTAAAAAACAGTAATTTTACAGTAATAGATGAGGCACAAACTGGGAATTCCCCTGCCCATGAAAAGCGTGCACACTACTGCTCACACTCAGATATTAAATTATTTCATCTATTTTACTTTTACTCTCCTCAGTCTTGTCCTCTCTCTTTCTCATCTATAACAGCCTCTACAAACATACAACTAAAGCCTCTTCTGTTAAAGAAAGGTCAGACCAAGTTAAAACAACCACACTGTCAACTATTAACTGGTCATAGTGATTATAAAAAGTGGAAGAGAGAAAAATGGGTTCTATTTTGTTTACCTACGCGAGTTGAGGTGGGGTGGGGCGTGTGTTCGGCTAGGCCAATAGCATCGCTAGGAAGTATTGACTGACGTAGATTCCAACCAATGACTGAAGTGTACAGCTGGACAAACGCGACCCACGACATAACGCTTTTTTCCCCTCGACGTTTCTGCAGAGAAACAGAGGATTTATCCATTTTTAACCAATAACGTGAGCAAACCGACAGAGGAAACACGTATTTATTCATCGTATTGGAGATTATTAGGAGAATATATTAACTGTGTGGTTTTCCTGTGACGTCCGGGACCGGAAAAGAGCCGTTTCCCCCCGACAGCTGGTTTGCGGATTCCCCCCTACAAGCTTGAAGCTGTGTGGTGAGTCTGTTGTTATTAGTGGGGTAAAGGGGGAAGCTAGCTGTTTGCTACAAAAAGAAAGAAAGAAAGAAATAAGACAAAAAGAAAGAGGAGCACGATAGCAACCAAAAACGCTAACGAGCTAACCGTGTTAAAAAGCAATAACTTGTATTATTTTCTGTATAAGAGTATATTTCCTTATAACTTGCTTCAGTTGTACGGCTAAGATTATTTATTGTGTTACACCACTTAAGCCCTAGAATATCAGTGTAAAAAGAAAAGAAAAAACTTTTATAAAAAATAATGGTGGCAAACCAACTTTATTCTTCTCCTACATTAGAAATAGTTTTATTCTGGTAGACTAAAGTTACAACATTGGAGCACTGTCACGTTCGTGTCTTCAAATGTTGGATTTAGATCTTTACTTAGATCAGTAACATATGATACATATGATTATATATAGGCCTACACTGATTCGAACAACAGACAGACCTTGTGAGCTGTTTATCTTGATAATCATTTAGTCCACAAAAAGTCAATTAAAGTGTGGATTATTTGTCATTTATTGGCAGAAATGTTTATATTTTCGAAGCCAAGCAGGCATTTGTGTTTCGGGAGTGAGTAAAAAGTGTACTGTGGAACGTTAGTGATGTTGTGGCGGAGCTTGAGGGATGTTTGTTCACAGGTTGCATTCAAGTACCCATTGTGAGCCCCGATTTTAGATGCTCAACGTTACTGTGACGTGTAGTGCTGAAACGATTAAATACATCGTTTCACTGGTTCCCAACCTTTGGGGGCTTTTGACCCTTTAGGAAATTGTGATGCATTTTTCCCTATTGTATTTGACTAGCCGATAATTAAACAACTGTAATTGCAAACCGTGTAGTACCAAAATAAGTAGTGTTCTATACTCAGTTGTCAGTTTATTAGGTTTAACAAGCTAAAAGTAATCAAAAACATCCCTACAATACATCCTTCTTTCATGACGGTATTATGCTATGTGTTTTAGAGAGGTGTTGATTCAACTTAATGGCCATTTTGGTGCTGTTAAAATATAAAAAATATATAATTTGTATGAGAGTTATTTATAATATTTAGTCTACCCTCATTGACATAGACATGGTGGACAAAATATTAGGAACCCATCCTAGTATAATACAACACCGCAAACTACATTCTCCAAAAATGATCATAAAGTTTAATCAACAAAATCTGAACATTATAACCTTCATGGAGGATTTGTTGCAGGAGATATGCACTGGATGCACTTTGTTTGCTTGAAAATAGAATAATCACTTTTTTTGGCTGATTGTAATAGACCTTTTTTCACGGCAGACATGTTGACATTTGATAGTAGGAAAAGCACAGGTGTATTCAAAACCATTCATGATGGCTGTGTTCCACTTAGGAGAGGCCCTGGTATTGGGCATGCTGACTCACTGAAACAGCTTACTGGGACACTTGATGGAATTGAGCCATCGTTAAAGGTGATCAATTTCAGCTGTGCTTTTCCTACTATGACAAGTCAAAAATGTCTGCTGTGAAAAAGGTCCATTTGTTGTTGCAGGCAGAAACACAAGAATCATCCCTCGTTTGTCACAATGTCAGCTGCTGTCAGTCGCTCAATTAGCGTAACTAACAACATTAACTACAGGGACTTCAAACCAGAGAAGAAAGGTGGCCGGTTAGCTCAGTTGGTAGAGCGGGCGCACATATGCAGAGGTTTGTTCTTCGACGCAGAAGGTCCAGGGTTTGAGTCCGACCTGTGACTGTTTTCCTGCATGTCTCCCCCCCTCTCTACCCTTTCATATCTCAGCTTTCCTATCGAATAAAAGGCCGAAATGCCCAAAAAATAAAATAAAAAAAATAAAAAACCAGAGAAGAAAGAAACATAGTATCTATTTCAGGCTGTGACACTCCAAGCCTGACGACGTTATTTGTGTTGCGATTTTTGTTTTTGATTAAATAGAATGAGGAAAATAAACCACAATCCACATTTGGTACATTTTTCTCAACAGAAAAAAAAGCCTGGCCTGAGGAAAGGGTCAGTGATTTACAGTGTTTTCCTTTTCAGAGTGCATCAGAGCTGGATTTTGTTCAATCTTGGGATCTATTATTGACTCACGCACTCTTAGTCTCTGGGGGGTAGGAATGGAAATACTGCGGAGGGATTTAACCAGATGTTGTGGTGTAGCTGCATGCATATGCAGGCCACGTCTGTTTCTGTGTGTCACTGCAAATTGTTTTTGCACAATAAACAAACTGCTCTTTGGTCAGTTTGTTTTTCATTTGCTCTCTACATGCACTGTACGCCTGCACCCTGCATACTAATAATTGTCAGTGTTGTTAATGATGTTCATCCTTCAAATGGAAGTCGGCATGTTCTCAATATTGTCACTTGCCCATGTGTCGAAATTCAGATGAATTCTCAGGTAGGGCTGGTCAATATAGTTGAAATCACATTATCAATAAGTATTTTACAATCCATAAAGATCATGATATAGCAAATGTTTGCAATATCACACATGTAATACTCAAGCTGATGTTTAAAGCACTGTTATGGAGTACATGAGACCAAACCCTTCATACCGCATTGGTAAAGTAAAAGCTTCAATAAGTAGTTTTGTTAGTTTTTAATTACAGTTTGCTCAAAGATAGACCTAAAACTATTAATCAGTTAATGAATGAATCGATATTTAAGTAATTTATCAAGAAAAAAAAACATTATTTTCCTTCAGCCCCACAAATGTGATGATTTTCAGTTTTTTGTTTGATATTATTGTATATTAAACAGTGCTCGAAGTGGGCGGGTACTTCTACATTTTACTGCACATTTTCTTGCGTACCGCTACTTCTCGCATGTAGCCGGTACTCTACCACTGACAGAGATAGCGTCAGTGTCAGAGAGATTGGTAATGACCCTAACGTTACATAAACTACACTACCCAGAGGGCACTACGTGACTTACCTCAGTATCTTGACAAATCACATACAGACAAGAAGTCGGCCCGCCCTATCAGAATTTTGCTTCTCCACGGATTCTAGTTCGAAAAAGCTTTCTGATGCCTGCGGCCTGAACATAACAGATTTTTCACTGCTGAAAACCTAGAAACTAAAAAGAAGTGTCTTGAGTTTGTAAGTCGTTATGTTAGCCTGGCTTCAGAAAGGTACTAAAAGACAGAGAGGGGACTGAAGCTGTCAAGAGAATGGCGACGCAACAGCTGTCACTGCGCAAAAAATTGAAAGACCACAGAGATTTGAATGTTGTTAATAATAACAATAAATTGTTGTTGTACCAGAAATATCTCCAAGTTTTGTTTTTCACTGTAGAAATCTCAAATATCATAATGATTTGCCAATGCAAGTACCGGCACCTTTTTTTTTTTCACACTTCAAGCACTGATACTAAATATATTTTGGGTTAGGATTGTTGGCGGTATAAAACAATACATGTGAACATGTTTCCTTGGGTTGTGGGAAATTGTGATAAACATTTATTTGACATTTTCGCGTTACTTTCACGTGTAATTCTCACATTCCTGACAGACATGAATGCAGCACCAGACCACGTGACCGACCCAGCTTTCTAACGTTAGCAAGGTGGCTAACAGGATTTAGCTAACTTGAGCTACGTTGCATCGCAGCACAGAGTAATCCCCACTGGAGAAACGACGAACACGCACGCTTTGCGGTGGAGTTGCTAAAACTTTGTGTACCGTTACACTTTGAAGCGAACACCTAGAGCACAATGCCAGGTAACGTCACCTTTTAAACGATCAACTGTTCGTTTTGTGTGTGTGTAAAGCCGTTGTAATCCCCGGAGCGGAGGCTTGTTATGTTGACCTGCTTCACGGATGCTGCCATGCTGTAGCAGCGTGCTAGCTGATAGCAAAGCACCCGACTTTGTTTGGCCTTAAGCATCCGAACGGGAATGGAGTTTGACCTCGGTGTATGGTTTACGTGTTATCGTAGTTTGTGTCTTTTTTTTTTTTTTTTATTTGGTGCTTTGTTTGTGAGCAAGCCGTTTTCATGCAAAATCACTTTACGACTCTAACGAAAATAACCTAGCCCGCTGCGCTGCCCTTTGTTGTTACAGATATAGCTTTCACCTTAGGCCCGCCCATTGACAGCACAGCTATGTGTATCTGTTTGCAGCTACGGTAAACTAGCCACTTAGCATTACCTCGGCTAAAACCGTCCAATCCATTTACCAACTTCCCAGGTAGGCCTGGACACCTGGTTTAGCCCGTTAGCTCTCAGAAGCCGCTAGCATGCTATAAGCTACTACGACGCAGCTCCCATTATTACAGACTGTAACGTTACACTAACGTAACTGCTCCGCAGATTGGGTCTGTGGGAGAATTTTACAGTGTTAGTATCTTGTGTTCCTCCTCATAAATTAGCAAATTATGTTTAAACAACAAACTCATCAGTAGACTGATCGATTATTTTCACGTGTGTAGTATTATTTTTTAGCTTTTTAAACTGTTTGGTATTAGTACTTGCGCTTATTTTGTTATCCCGGAAATTTCAGTTGTTTACAAAGCAGTTTACAATTGGGATGAATGAGTTCACTTGTGGACATTTCTGTTAATTTTATTAACTTGTGTTTTTAAGACTGCTACCAACAATTATTTCATTATTAATTAATGTAACATTCATTTTCTGACTGTAAAACGTCAGTCTCTGTGAAAAGTGTCCATCACATTTGCCAGAGCCCACTGTGACATTGTCAAATTGCCTATTTCTTTCTCCAACAATCCCAAACTAAAAACATCCTCCTTTTGACAAGGTGGAATCATTAAATGTCATTTGTGCTTCCTAAATTAGTTAAAACGATTAATCAAGTAACCCCTAACATGGCAGACAATAATACATGTCTATCATTTCATTTCCCGGAGCCCAAGGCGTTAAATGTTTTTGTCTGACCAACTAACTAACTAAGGCTGGGCGGTATGGCCTAAAATGTCTATCACAGTGTAATTTGAACGTTATATAACTTATTTTTCTTAAAATCTCAATATATGCTTCTAAAGGGGTAAAACACTAGTATGGCAGCTATTACTGTAGCCAACTCTGAACTGTATTACTAGGCCATATTTCACATAGTAGAGAATAGGGCTGGACCCTAATGTTTGACTATTCTGATATTCCTTTGTTGGGTAGGTAGGTAGGTATTATGGAACCCCTTTAGGCTGATTTCAAGTCTTGCATCACCCTGTCAGGGTTCTAATTTGCAATAATGGCTGTCTCACGCTACATTATCCCTTACTTAATAGTGACATTTTGAGTTTTTCCTCCTTTTTTTTTTTTTTTTTTTTTTTTTTAAACAGAAGTACAACTACAATTAATTTTCAAATAGAAATTCCCATCTCTCTGAATGACTAATTTCTGTGATAGTTTGTCATTTTAAGTATGTAATCCACTCCTTCATATACAACAAATGCATAAGTCTTGAGGAGAGACATTATTCCAGAAGAAGATGGGGGGGAAATTCGTAAGGATTTGCAGCAAAGAAATGCATAATCAAGGCAGCAATATGGACATTTATTACTGGCATTCAACATCCGGTCAGAAAAGGTTTATCTAAAACTACAGTGCAACTGAAAGTGTTTCAGATCAACAAGAACATGAGGTCATTTAACTCAGAACTGGAGCTCAATCATATGCCATTTTGTCTGAATTGTTATTGTCTGTGTAGTCCTACTGCCGAGCAGCATTTAACCTTTCCACTCTTTATCCTACACCCTCGTCAAATCAAACGCTGCTCGCGGGCATGGAGAATGCTAGGCTCTGCTAAGTAAATATTACATGTTGAACAACACATGGTTATGCAACATGAACACGTTAAGTGCTACATGCAATAATGGCACAGTGCTGTGTCTCCACTTTTCCTTCTTCGTGCGCCATGCGCTCTTGTGTTGCCTGACCAGAGGCATGTTTACAGTGACTCAATTGTTGGAATTATTTTATAGGGTTGGGATCCATGTGATCATTTTTAGCTTGATGGGTTCCATACATTTTTGAAGGGCCGGGCGCTAAATCAATGATAATTTATCGTCTTTCACTAGAATACTATTGTGAAGAAATATCGAGATTTTGTGATACACAATTGTGTGTGCGAGCGTTTTAACTGTCCGGTATAACTTCTGGCAATTGATGTTAGAAGTCTTGTTTTTCCATAACACTTTATAGGCTACAGTGAAAGTGAATTTCAACACACTGGCGCACTCGCACATGCAGGCTTCAAACACTTGGAGCATGCTGGGGCCTTGCGCAACTACTGCAGAATTAAATTTAGTCGTGTAGTATTCTTTTACTAAATGTTCTTTCTTAGCCTCTCTCTCTCTCCTTCCCAGAGTATGAATTACCTTCATGGCAAACATCTCGTGTAAATCTCTGCACTGCATAATTGGACTGCTTTATCATTGTCCACAGACAGACCGAAACACTGACAGCTTTGAGCCAGGCAGACACCCCTCCTCTTAGTCTACTAACCTACTTAGATTATACACGTTCATATGAACTCCTCTGAAGGACGGTGTGTCCGTGCTGTCAGTTTGCCCCGGGTCAAACTCGGCTCTCACGTGTTGATTTTGATACATTGACTGAGACAGAAACATAAATTGTAGAACATTATGTCCTGAATTTGGAAATCGGGTTCTTATATGGGGGAATCTGCTGGGAGCCGGTCCTTGCAAGTCAAACATTGCTATAGTGTGTCTGCATGAGGCTGACCCTGGGGCTGTGTGTGCGGCTTGGTTGAGATCATCGCTTCACTTTTCTTTTTTTTTTCCTCTCCCCGCTGCGAGGCCGCGGTTGAGTCATGACAACTCAGTTTGAGCTGGCTGGCAGTCTGAGGATTATGTCATAGTGGGCATTTTGCATCAGAGCATAAGTTCTGTGTCACAAAAGTAGGATGGGCAAATAATCATGTCTAATCACAATTTTATTTTTTTTTAAAGTTAAAATACCCTCTTAAGCATAGTCGAGTCAAAGGTATTTAAGACCAAGTGCAAAGATGAAGCTGCCTCTTTTAACCATTACTTTACTGTCTAACTTTTTTTCTACAACGCTACTCAACCTTGTGCTTTTCTCTGAAATTTATTTTACAGTTCTGTTACATCCTTGACTTTTAACTCTTGACACTGTGAATGTTTGCATGTAAATGTCACTGTGTGTCTTCATGATGTCAGTCTTGGCCTGTGTGTTTATTCATATTCCTTGTTAATAATAATGCTGTGGCCTTTTACTGCAGCACTGCGATTCACCAACCTGAAAAAAACAAGATTGCGGTTGTAAAATACCAACAACTCTATTAAGCCCTCAGACTCATTTAGCTGTTTGCAGTAAGAACACTTTTAGATATCGCAGAGTAGTTTTGGAGACCAGGATCAGTCCCATCCAGTGATGCAGTTTTCAGTCGGTTGAAGCCTTGATTCAGATGAGATAATGTAAATTTAAGGGCCAATAAGGCCCAGCTGTGGGCTAATGAATAGATGAGTCAAAGTTATCTGGAATCAAGAATGGAACCAAATGAAGTTTGCATGGTGTTTATTTATTTTTTTAGTTTTTTGGGGAACCAAGTAATTATGCTTTACCATAATGTTTTGAGAAGAGTTTTTTGTTGTTGTGATTTACCAAAAAGTTCCCATTTTTACATCGTGACCATTTTCCTAACTATTACTCTTGCAACTGTCTTCTTGCGCAGAGCCGGCTGAGATGAGCGGTCCAGAGGTGGCCAAGACACCGGGAGGTGGAGCTCCGGGCAAGGAGGGAAAGGAGCAAGTGGCCAACGGGCACGCAGGAGAGGGCAGCGACTCCAACCCATTCGCTGAGTACATGTGGATGGAGAATGAAGAGGAGTATAACAGACAGGTGTGTGTGCTCACACTATGTTTTATAGACATGGAGCACACCATGAACAATTTAAATTCTTTATGGTCCAAACCTGAGAGCTTGAGACTTGACGCAACGATACAGTTTCTCTCTCCTGCCTGGATGAGTCATGTGTTTTTAATGCCACAACGTTACTGAGAAGATTTTCTCTTTGGGGAAACCTTCCACTTACTTGTCATGCAAATGATCCCTCATATATTCCTCCTCGGTCTGTCTGTCCATCTATCCATCCATCCTCTTGCGCTTTTTTTTTTTTTTTTTTTTCTTCTCTCTCTGCCCTTGCATGTATGTCACTCATCTCCCTCCCCCTTTCTTCTCTCGCTCGTCATCTCCCAGGTGGAAGAGGAGCTGTTGGAGCAGGAGTTCTTGGAGCGCTGCTTCCAGGAAATGCTGGAGGAGGAGGACCAGGATTGGTTCATCCCTTCACGTGACCTTAACAACCAGGGGGTGGGGCAGCTGCAGCAGCAGCTCAACGGCCTGTCCGTCAGCGATCACCACAACAACCCGGAAGAAGTGGCGGTGAGTCACGGATGCATCTAGTTTCACAACAGAGTGTCCCACTTAGAAATTGATGAACACCCAAGAGTTCAAACGAGCATGCTCTTACTCTTTTTTTTTTTTTCTTTTTTTTTTTCCCCCCCATGTCTCTTTCTGCAGAGGAAGAGCATCTTGAATCCCGAAGCAAAGGAGTTCGTCCCGGGGAAGAAATACTAGGAGTCCCCCTCACCCCCATGGAGCCACACACACACACACACACACACACACGTTCTCACATATTCCCAGAGACTCTGGCGGCCACGACCGCACACACACTGATTCACACACAGACACACACACACACACACTCACTCCTACACACTTGAAGTCATTGGCGTGCTGGCAGGCCCAGTTGGGGGGTGGGGGGATTTCTTTTTCTTTCTTTCTTTCTTTCTTTTTGTTTCTTTAATCTTTTTATTTCTTGTAAACTGAGGGACATTGGGAACAGGGGTGGGGGAGGGGTGTAATACCAGCACCGCCCTACTGCGGGCGCTAGCTCATCATTGCATTTCAGATGACACTGGTGATGTGTACAGAGTATGCAGATCTTATTGATGTCCCCTTGGAACTGAGGCAGCTACCAAGGAGTGATGCCAGGACAAAACATCTAATAAATATGAAAAATTGCTTCACATACTTGTTAATTTGTGTGCTGTCAAAACTGAAAACCGACGTCAGTAGGTTAGGGGTTTCCGTACCAGTGAGGTAGGAGAATGACTTACTTATTTCGGGGGACTTGATGGGTTTCTGCCGCTGCTCTGTTGTGTCATCACGGTCAGTCACACCCGTTATCGTTTGCTCCTGTGTCATAAGCTCCTTGTGACATCACAGCTCTTGTGCATCTAGAAATGCGGGTTCTTATTTGTATCCGCAGCGGCTCCGTTTCAAACCAAATACAGCCCCACCCTCCCTGCACACGTGTTTTTGAAGTGTTGTCAACAGACAAGGACAGGTGTAATCATGGATACAAAGTTATTTTCCCAATTTTTGTGGAAGTCCATGTTTATCTTTTGTCCAGTTTATTAGAACAGAGGTGTGAGTTTCTTAATCATGCATCAAGTCGAGTTAAGCAAGAAAAATGTATTGTAGAGGAAAGGTCAGATTATTTTTTTTTTTTTTTTTTTTTTTGGAACCTTTTAAAAAAAAAAAAAAAAAAAAAAAAAACTCAGTTCTCAAATTTATTTTTGTTCATGGCTTCATCCTATAGTTCAATTTGGATTTATGGGGTGCAGTGAAAAACCTTGTTACAGGGGAGTATTTGGTCTGGAACACAGCCACTGCCTGCCGGAACAACTTAGTTTGTCCAGCATCAGATCGAGTGTCCATATCCAAATCAGGTTTTCAAATAGCCTCTCCTCCTATTTTTTTTTTTTTTTTTTTCTCCATGTTTGTGAGGATGAGTCATTTTGTGTCTCTACTGGGTACAGTAACCTGTGGTGTCCATTCAGTCCTGTTTGCAGGAGGAAACGTGAGGGGACAGTATTGTCATGGCCAATCACAATAAAGCAGTATGGAACACATGGCAGACAGTATGGCTTCCTTGCTGTTATACTCTTTGTACGTTGACATCTCTGAGGAAGTTCTTTTTCACCATAAATCTTTTTTTGTGGTGTGGCTTTCCCTGAAGGCATCGCCCCTTAGTGCAAGTATAATCTCTGTTAAGTTGTGAGCCAATAGGAAAAAGTTGTATGTTAAGATGCTTTTAAGGAAACCCAAATTGTAATCAACCATAATCTGAGTTTTTCTTTCTTCTAGTTCTCAGCCGTTTTGGTTTAAAAAAAATAAAAAATGCAGAGGCAGTATTGTCATAAGGGAGAATCTTGTGATCTGAACATTAATGTTCATGCCACTGTTCATTTGTGGTGTTAACAGTGACAATAATGTCTCCTGTATTTTACTGTATTAGTGTTAAGTAGACACTTGTGCACTTGTACTTCATTGACTTACGAAGAATCTGACGGGTGAAAGCACTTCTTTCCATCTGTGCAGCTTTTCCGATTTTTCAGCCTAACAAGTATTCAAGTGTGTTCTTAAACCGTGCGGGAGACTGTGAAACCTTGGTTAAAATGGAACTTCCTCACACCGTTTTGGACCACAGCTGTCGGATGGCACCCTGGTGAAGCCAATAGGATTGTCCGCCAGGTGGATTGTACAACATGAAATCATTTTTGGTGATTTTTGTTTAGACGCGTTAGATGACCGAAGCCGTTTAAAAAAAAAAAAAAAAAAAAAAAAAAAAAAAAGAGGTCCAGAAGACAGAGTATGAATTTCAATACGAATAAAAAAATAATGAAAAAAGAAGAATAAAGATGTTAAAGACAAATGCTCTTTGTCAGTCTTTTTGTCACCTTTGATACACACTGGACAAGAACCCCGATAAGCCCATACTGTTTGGTCGTGTCTGTTAGCTCAGTGTTAATGACCGGAGGCACCGCCATGTTCTTCTGTCAGTTAATACAGCCTCCATAAAATAAAAGTTCTGTTTCCTCACACTGAATATACTGTAGTATAGAAAAAATAAGTAATGTATGAATCGTGTGTACACAGATTTGATATTAAATTGTGCTTGAGAACAATTTTTAAGAACTTTTGTGGCATTCCACAATACTGTGTACTTGCTCTTTTTTTTTTAAGTAAAATCTAAATTGAAGAGTGCCCTAGACCACACCAACGCCAATACGCACAAAACGAACTTGCCTTTGTACTGTGAAATGATGAAAAAGCAAAAAAAAGAAGGTCCACATGTTTTTTTTTTTTTTTCACTTAATTTAAAGTTTTTTTTCACTTGTTAAAGATGACTAGTTCTAGCTTGAAAAGGTGCTCTGGAGATGGATAGCTTATTGGTAAGTGTTATAATGTAATATAGTTTTTTTTTTTTTTTACAAGTCTGTATTATCCATGCTGTCGGCAAAGCCAGCACAGGTCATGACGGCCCCTGCAGGCTTTAGGTAGGAATGCAAGGTAATTTAATATTAGTCTAATCATATTGAGATATTGTGGTTCACTTTTTGATCTTTTAATAGATGATAAATTGACCTAAATCTTCCACAACATAATAAAAAAAAAAATGTGTACGTGTGTAACATGTAGGCCTATATATATGTAATTCTGCGATAATAGTTGAGATATTAATGTTGTCCTTTTGCTCACTCCTCCCACTAGGCCTCCAGGCCTGCAGTCTCCAGTCCACCCAAACAAAGTTCCTCAGCGGTTCTGAAAGCAGACCGGAGGGATGACTTTCTCCCTTTGGAGTGGGAGGGTCAGCCGTGCAACAGGCTGGTGTCCACATTGCTGCAGAGGAGGAGGTGAAGGGCTGGTTCAGCGTGTCTGACGAGACAGACGAGGCGAGGGCCACGTGATGCAGTCAGTGCTGTGCTACTTCCCCATTGTGGATGAGCAGAGCGTGGATCAGGAGGAGCCTCAGAAGAAGAGCAGCACTGACCTCTCCAAACGAAGACACCCCAGACTGTAAAAGCTATGTTAGTGATTCAAAGACGACATCCAGGAGGCATTCTCCTACTCCAAACCACCTCAAGTGCCTTAATGCAAAGGAGCTTCAAGAAATATAGAGATTTTCATCCTGGTGGAGTCAGTTCGGCAGAAAACCACAGTGTGCACAGAAGGTCACAATCTGATAAGGCAAGCAGAACATCATCAGTCTGGTATCATACCAGATTATCTCTGCTCCTAAAATAAGATTTTGATTGATTGATTTTGTACACTCAAAGAAATATAAATAATATAATAAATAATTAATACTGAAACCAGAGAAAGGTTTTATTTTCTTCATATTTTCACCATGGCAGCACCCAGTTTAGTGTGTTAACACATACATTTAGATGGCAACTTAAAGGGCATATTGCAGGTTAAATTCTTTACAAAATGAATATATAATCGTGTATAAAAATACCATACATAGTTAATGCAGGATTTGAAATGTTTTACAAGACTCAATGGCACAAATTTAGTAGAAAAAAAGTGCCAGATTTTCAACAGTTTTTAATAACGCGTCATTTGACGTGACGAGAGGGAGTTGTTTGCCAGGCTCTGCGTTAGCTCAGTGCGGAGTCGGCTGGTATTTACAACCAGCGATCGTGAGTCGGTGTGTCTCTGTAGTTTTTGTATTTCAGTTTATCAACGTCGTGATAAAGTATTGTGTTTGTGGAGGCTGCACAAACTCCAGCCTGTCAGGACATCGAGTCCACAGGTTTCCTATCAAGAAAAAGGACAATGCTATCTAACTACTATTTCTATTTCGTATATGTGCTCCTCCCTCTAACGGGCTTCGCTATTGGTTAGAGGGCTTCGCACATACTCGTAGAACTTGAGTTACATCCAGGTAACTACTGTCTCTGGCAACAGAGTTGTACTAAAGTTTGATTTGAAACAGAAATGAGCCAGGATGGGCTCTTAACATTTTTGAGTGGTTTTGTGCAAAAACAAGATTAAGTTTAAACCTACTATATGGCTAGACCTTGTATGGTCAATGTGCTTAATTGTGGTCAAATTTAGGGATAGTCAGTGGTGGTTTTTATAATGTGAATATGGATATTAATGTTCATCTGTAGTGGTCCCAGTAATTTTGTTGTGTACTGAAGTAGCATCACATGACATGGTTAAGATACTTTTGAGACAAATAATTGAGGACTGCTTTAATGAACTCAACAATATAGTCATGCTATTTTCAACAACTTGGTGTTCTGTATTACTCCTCTATAATGTGTAATTAATGTTACTTCAGTTTTACCCCAGGACAATTATGAACCACAGCCCCACATATTAGTCTTGAGGAGCTGCAGCATTTGTTCATGGACAAACTGAAGTCTTTTTCTGCGAGTGATCTCGATATAGAAGACGCTGATTATGATAAGTGATAAAATATGCATACCCTGCTTGCCAACCCTTTTCCTGTCCCTCTCCCTGTTCTCCTGGAGTTTCAAAATCCTCAGATTTTAACACGATGAAATATCTAAACCTGCTCATCCTCTATATTGATTTAGTGACAGATTATCGACAGACAAACTGCTCTGACAAATATGGCCTCCCAGACAATTTGGTCAACATGATCGGGAACTCCTAAGAAGGGATGGCCTGCAGAGTTATCCATGGTGGAAAGCCCACTTAAAGTTTCCAAATGAAATCCAGCGTTGGACAAGGCTGTTTACTGTCCCCTTTCCTCTTCCTCCTGGTTATCGATTGGATAATTAAGACCACAATAGCACAAAGGAGGAACGGGGTCCAGTGGCCACTCACGACACAGCTAGATGACCTAGACTTCACCAACCTTGCTATGCTATCACACAGTGGCCAGCAGATGCAGAAGAAGACAAGAGTACGTGCAGGCCTAAACATCCATAAAGGGAAAACGAGGGAAACCTTGAGGTCAACACAACGCACCAAGACCCAATGGCCATGGAGGGAATAGCACTTGAGGAAGTAGAAGCCTTCACTTGCTTAGGCAGTGTCATTGATGATTCAGAGCCCGAATTGGCAAGGCAAGGGCTTCATTCATCCAGCTGAAGAACATTTGGAGCTCCAAAGAAATCAGCCAGCGGACTGAGCTTGGACTCTACAGATCTACCATTAAACCTATACTGTACTACTCTTGGGATCAGAGACGTGGAGGACAACCAAGAACACAATGACAAAAGTACAAACATTCATCCACGGCTGCCTGAGGCTTATCTTGAGCATCCGCTGGCCAGTTAGCATCAGCAACAATGATCTCTGGCGGAGAATGGGCCAACAACCAGTGGAAGAAGAGATCAAGAGAAGAAGATTGGGATGGATTGGCCAAACGCTCCGGAAACCAAATACAAGCACCAGGCAGGCCCTTAGATAGAACCCCAAAGGTACAAGAAGGAGAAGCCGGCCCAAGAACACCTGGCGAAGGGACCTCGAGACAGACGTCAAGCAGGTGTCAGCGGGCTGACAAGGTAACTTATCTTGTCTTAGCTAGAAAGGAAAGCCTGGTACAGAGGATTCTGGTGAGCTGTGGTCAACAGCCTATGCTACATGAATGAATGATGATTGTATTTGTATAGAAATAGCCTACATCACTGTTGTTTGTGATTGTTTTTTAATAAATTGCATAGACCTACTTGTTCCACACATTTAGTTGTCTGAAGAGAGAGCGACAGAGACGAGCAGACACACACATACATTAATACATGAATATTAATCTAATAATTTATTTCATTATACTGGATAACAGTATAATATTTCAAAACGGAGCATTCTGCATAATCAGTAGGCCTACTTTTACTTTTGATGCTTCACGTACATTTGGCTGATAATGCTTCTGTTGTTTTACTTGATTCATTTTTGAATACAGAACTTTAAATTTTAACAAAGTTTCTTTACATTGGGATATTTATATTTTTACTTAGGCCTAGGTAAATAATCTGAGGCTACTTCTATCACCACTGTACTGTGCACATTTAAACTTCTTTCCAACAGCAGATGGTTACTGCTGTGTGGTTATGACACTGTAAAACTAGGTTATGACTCAGCTTCTGTATCCTGAGGAAGTTACCTTGACCACTACCTCGGAATGACCTTTCACATGTCGCAACACATTCGGCCTGATAAAGTGTGGGTGTTTGAATGAAGAAGCAGCTCTTTAACATTTAATAATAGATTACAAGATTGGAAAACCTTTCTTGATTATGTGTAAACCATCCCAATCAATGATACTGCCATTTGATGATGTGATATATTAGCTATATTGCTTTGTCTTTTTTTCTTTTCTTTGCAACAAGAAAATGTGATCTACATAAGAAATAATATAAATATTAAGACAAGAAACAAGGAAATACACATATATTAAATTTAATTTTTAAATTTAAATTTAAAAAGAATATATTAAATTAAAATAAGCTAAACTTGGATAAAACATAATAAAAGAATAACAAATAGCAGTGCAGTTAGTATGAATCATGGATATATGAAGGAAATGTGGTATGAATACATAGGATTTAAAAAGTGGTGACATGCTCTTGAACGCAGCTTTTGTTACGTATGCAGCAGTGCTGAATGCGGGGCTTTGATTGGCTTAAGACTTGTGAGTTGCAGTTGGTCGCAGCCTGAAGTGTGTTCGATGTCGTATCAGCTTGTACTGCATGGGCGGAGCTCTGGTTCTTTTCTATATTATATAGCGCAGACTCCACCCGTACAGATATTCTCAACAACAAAACATGCGCTCATACTCTTACCAAGTTCTCGCGCGGAGTTTAGATATTGTACAAATATCTGTGGCGGGAGATAGACAAGATATCGTTGTTTTGATATTTAAAATAATGTCAAAATAAAATACGATAGCAGAAAGAGTTGTGACAATAAACGGCTTTTGCTGGAAGACAACACAAAGATGGAAGATTTCGGAATATATGCGGCTTTCGGAGTAAACTGTCCGCCTCAAAGGCTGCTGAGGTAACATTAACGTTACGATTAACGATTACTTTAAACAGTAGCTACGGTTAACGCTAACTAGTTTATTACCTTGGCACGTTATTTCTGTAAGCCTTAATGTTAATGTATCTGAACCGCAGCTCGAGTGCTGTTAAATAACGTTACAGGTTTTGTAGGCAGTTTTCACCAGCCCGTGTTGTAAACCTTTAGCTAGCTACCTGTTGCTCCCATTGGCGCCTCTTCAAATCAGCAGTGTTAAGAGAAGGATAACGTTCTTCTCACATGCCAATACCTACTTTTCCTGCTCTAGCCTAGCATTTCTGGATAGCAAGAGAGACCAATATTCCCTTATTTCTTTGTTTTTTTTCCATGTCAGTGCTGAAGGTTCGTGTAGGGTGTCTGTTGCAGTTCCCCCGAGTGTCCGCCAGGTGGTGCTGTTCAGCAGTGGGCCGTGGGGGGAGCGGATCTGCGTCAACGCGGAGCTCAACGATGCTGACCGGTTCCCCATCACTATTGGAAAACTGACTCCATATAACAAGTATGGTAAAAGCATCTACCGTCTCCCACTGTCACCAAATCTGAATCTAAATGATTTATTGAGTAACCAACCCGGACATCTTATGTCCTGCAGGTGCCTGTCATGGGAGCAGTGGGAAGAGGAGACCTGGACAGACAGCGTCACACTGAATGTCACTCTGGAAGGAGGAAACCTGGTAAATGTTGAGTAAACTCTAAGATTCGGGACTAAATGGCGGACTGGGAGTCGCCAAACAAACAGCTATAAGAAGTGGTTATTTTGTTTCATGTCAATACCCAAGCCATGAGTATAAGTATGGAAATATAATATAACACAGTATTCCTTTGGCAATCCGGCAGTATATCCTTTATAGTGTCTAGTTAACGCGGTTTGGAGGTAAAATGGAATTATTTGTGTATCATGGTAGACAAATTTGTGTCTTGACTATTAATAAAATCAAATATGTAAGTGTGTTCCTACACAAGGATTCCATTATGGATAATTGTGTTTTTTCCGTCAGGTAAAAGCAGATTGGTCAGAGACGGAACTCCTGTCTGTAAAGGAATACACACCAAAGGTAATCTGTGTGAATTATGTACTTTATAATACAAGTATCAGAAATCTGCCATTTAGACAGCAAAATCCCATATCAAGGGCTGATAATTGTCCTGATGTCAAATGCATGACTTCCCCTAACTGTGTACCAATTCAGTAAATCATCTAAAATGCTACATGAGATAAAAGAGTTTTACAGATGGAATGCAAACAAAAAGTTGTCTTAAAGGTCCCATGACATGGTGCTCTTTGGATGTTTTTTTATAGACCTTAGTGGTCCCCTAATACTGTATCTGAAGTCTCTTTTATATAGACCTTAGTGGTCCCCTAATACTGTATCTGAAGTCTCTTTTATATAGACCTTAGTGGTCCCCTTATACTGTATCTGAAGTCTCTTTTATATAGACCTTAGTGGTCCCCTAATACTGTATCTGAAGTCTCTTTTTATATAGTGGTCCCCTAATACTGTATCTGGTCCCCTTAATACTGTATCTGAAGTCTCTTTTATATAGACCTTAGTGGTCCCCTAATACTGTATCTGAAGTCTCTTTTATATAGACCTTAGTGGTCCCCTAATACTGTATCTGAAGTCTTTTATATAGACCTTTTTATATATCTGAAGTCTCTTTTATATTAGTGGTCCCCTAATACTGTATCTGAAGTCTTTTTATAGGGCTTAGTGGTCCCCTAATACTGTATCTGAAGTATCTTTTATAAAGACCTTAGTGGTCCCCTAATACTGTATCTGAAGTCTTTTATATAGACCTTAGTGGTCCCCTAATACTGTATCTGAAGTCTCTTTTATATAGACCTTAGTGGTCCCCTAATACTGTATCTGAAGTCTTTTATATAGACCTTAGTGGTCCCCTAATGCTGTATCTGAAGTCTCTTTTATATAGGCCTTAGTGGTCCCCTAATGCTGTATCTGAAGTCTCTTTTATATAGACCTTAGTGGTCCCCTTATACTGTATCTGAAGTCTCTTTTATATAGACCTTAGTGGTCCCCTAATACTGTATCTGAAGTCTCTTTTTATATAGTGGACTAATGCTGTATTAGTCTCTTTTATATAGGCCTTAGTGGGTCCCCTAATACTGTATCTGAAGTCTATACTTTTATATAGGGCTTAGTGGTCCCCTAATACTGTATCTGAAGTCTCTTTTATATAGGGCTTAGTGGTCCCCTAATACTGTATCTGAAGTATCTTTTATATAGACCTTAGTGGTCCCCTAATACTGTATCTGAAGTCTTTTATATAGACCTTAGTGGTCCCCTAATAATACTGTATCTTTTATAAGACCTTAGTGGTACTGTATCTTTTATATAGACCTTAGTGGTCCCCTAATACTGTATCTGAAGTCTTTTATATAGACCTTAGTGGTCCCCTAATGCTGTATCTGAAGTCTCTTTTATATAGGCCTTAGTGGTCCCCTAATGCTGTATCTGAAGTCTCTTTCCCAAAATTCTGCCTTGGTCTGAAGTCTCTTTCCCAAAATTCTGCCTTGGTGCAGAATTACAGCCACTAGAGCCAGTCCCACAATGAGCTTTCCTTAGTATGTGCCATTTCTGTCTGTAGCTATTGGAGGAGAGGGGGGGGCAAGGTGGAGGGTGGGGTGTGGCCTTGACCAACTGCCACTTTGCTCGTTTGAAAGCCCTGATGTCTCTCTCTCTCATGGGTGGGCCAAATTATCTGGGCGGGCAAAGCAGAGAAAGGAGAGGTAACCTTCCAGATTCCAGATCGGCCCATCTGAGCTTTCGTTTTGTCAAAGGCAGAGCAGGATACCCAGGGCTTGGTTTACACCTATCGCCATTTCTAGCCACTGGGGGACCATAGGCAGGCTGGGGGAACGCATATTAATGTTAAAAAAAACTCATAAAGTGAAATTTTCATGCCATGGGACCTTTAATGCCTGTGTGTGCATTTGCTATAGATAGTTGTACCAATTCAGACATATTTTATTTTTTTGTAAATGTTTACTTACTTTTGTATTTTTTCCTACATTTGGCACAATGCCTCTTACAGCTTACCTCTCTTTTCCACTTTACTCTTGGAATCAAAACAATAACTTTTTGCTAAATAATAAATGACCCCGATTGTCCGTCCCAGGACACTGTGGCTCCCCTCGCAGCCCGGGAACTCAACGGCAAAAGGAAGAGAGAGCGAGTGTCTGAGGAAGACAGGGACGAGAATAAGATGATCAAGAGTGGGGAACAGGAGAACGTGTGTCCAAACGGCACCGTGGAGAAGACCACACCAGTGCAAAAGGCCATAGGTCAAACTAAGGGGGGCCAGAAGCTGTTCAGTAGTGGAGCAGATGCAGCAAAGATGAAGGGAACAGGTGAGAGATGTAGCATGCTGTGGAAGGAGAATTACAATATGACAGTGTTGTTGATAATTGTCCTGATGTCAAATCCATGACTTCCCATAACTGTGTACCAATTCAGTAAAAATAATCTTTAATGTTACATGAGATGAAAAAGTTGTCTTAATGCCTATGTGTGCATTTGCTGTAGATAGTTGCGTTTGTAAAGAAAACCGTATTCATGCCTGACTGTGTGAGCCAGAGTGGTGTTGCTAATGAAAATACTAAAGACACTCCCGTGGCCCGGTGTGGAGGAGTAAAGCATTTCCTTGTGTGCTCTTTCTTCTATCGCATCTCCTTCACTTTCTCCATTCCACAGCTAATGGAGCAGGACTGGTGCATGGGATTGTGGGAAGAACGCCTCCTCAGAGTGCAGCCAGGACGAAGAGTAAGCAGGCCAAGACTCCCACACAGACCGGTGAGTTTGTGCATACATCCATTTTTTTTTTTTTTTTTTTTACTTTGCTTCTTGTAGTATTTATTCACCTTTTTAGTACATTGATGCACATTGTTCATCTGAGTTCACAGGAATATGTTTTCTGTATACAGAAACTTTGACTTGTTTGTAGGTTACAACAACCTGGGCACTGTTGGAAAATACCCTTATTCGCCTATTTGGCAACAGTTAGACACAAAGCTCAATATAAAGCCTTGTTGGGCACCTTGACGTGCATCTGGTGTGAACTTGTGGTTAGAGGTCTCTGAAATGTTTAAACTTTACTTTAAGTTGGCCTGTGTTGACATTTAGACATCTATCGTGTGTGGTTGTGTGTGTGTGTGGTTGTGTGTGTGTGGTTGTGTGTGTGTGTGGTTGTGTGTGTGTGTGTGTGGTTGTTGTGTGATGTTTGAGACTTTAACTCTTGTGATAACGAATCTCCGGTTGTCCTGCAGCCCCATTGGTCAGCCCGTCAGGTCGCTGGGGTCAGACTCTGTGTCCCATCGATGCTCTGACAGCTATTCTGATTGGAGGCCAGGGATCCAGGATGCATTTCTGCAAAGATCCCATGTGGAAGCTCTGCACAGGTCTGTCAGTCATAAACAACAAACGTTTCCCCTGTTTCACATAAGGCTCCAGTGAGAAGTGTGTTTTAAGGGGATTTTAAATATGGGTGGATCCACTTCAGAGTGTTCTCATCTGTGTCCAACAGAGGACATGTCCTGGGTTGCAGCGGAGACTCTGGCAGAGGGTCCAACACCCGAGGCCAGGATCGGCCACACAGCCGTCTACGACCCGGACTCCCAGCGGATCTTTGTGTTTGGAGGCTCTAAGAACAAGAAGTGGTTCAACGACGTTCACATCCTTGACACACAGAGCTGGAAGTGGACCATGGTGGAGGTGTGTGTTTCGCTTGTTTTAACCCCCACCTCCCCAATACCATTTTTGCTGCTTGTGCTCTTTCTTCATGTCCTCTTCCCCTTCTCTCGTCTCCTCCAGGCTCAAGGCAAGGTTCCTCCTCTGGCCTACCACAGCTGCAGTATGTTTCGGGGCGAGCTGTTTGTGCTGGGAGGAGTGTTTCCTTGTCCAAACCCAGAGCCAGACGGCTGCAGTGACTCACTGTATATCTTCGATCCCCACCTCTCCATCTGGTACCAGCCGATTGTAACTGGCGACAAGCCCTCCCCCCGCTCAGGGTAAGATGGTTTGATCCAAATGTCATCTCAGCATGTCTGGCTGGCAGTCCCTTTTTCTCACACACATTTAATCACTTCATTTTCTCCACCCGTCTCATCTTCCCTCTTTGTTTCACTTCCAGCCACTCTGCATGTGTGATGCAGCAGAGGAAGATCTATGTATTTGGTGGATGGGACACTCCTGTCTGCTACAATGACATGTACATGTTGGACCTCGGTAAGCCACACACCAACTGTATACGCACACAAGGCACATATATCTGGATAGAGATGTAAAATACACTGCATTCATTATTAAAATAAAATAATGTGTTTCTTAGGTCTGATGGAGTTTTCTGCTGTGAAAACAACCGGGAAAGCCCCCTCTCCGCGAAGGTACACAACTAAACACACCCAGCTAAAACTGGTCTGGATATTGTACCTCCAGTACTTTGCAGCGCTTTTCTGTGTTATTTAGTGTGTGTGTGTGTGTGTGTGTGTGTGTGTGTGTGTGTGTGTGTGTGTGTGTGTGTGTGTGTGTGTGTGTGTGTGTGTGTGTGTGTGTGTGTGTGTGTGTGTGTGTGTGTGTGTGTGTGTGTGTGTGTGTGTGTGTGTGTGTGTGTGTGTGTGTGTGTGTGTGTGTGTGTGTGTGTGTGTGTGTGTGTGTGTGTGTGTGTGTGTGTGTGTGTGTGTTCCAGCTGGCATGGCAGTGCTGTACTCTCAGATACAAAGTTCTTGATCCACGGAGGTTACAACGGAAACAACGCTCTCAGTGACACCTTCATCTTTGATATAGGTTAGAGGCAGCTCACACGTACACACACAAGTACAACACAAGTACAACTCAGGAAGAAGCCTTGTTGACCCTTAAAAGCATTGGTTAACATAAATATATTAAAGTACATCCAAGAGTTGTCCCTTGTTTTAAGCAAAAGAAAGTCCAGAATGCCCGTCTCATTTTCTGCCGACTGTCTTACCAATTATCCAGCTCACCGTTGCAGCTCTAATTACAACAAAGCATGACATTATTCTACTCGTTACATTATACATGTTACAGTGTTAAACTCATCCCTTTTTGTCTTTGTTTCATTGGCTCCAGACACCAACAGCTGGACGGAGGTGACGCTCCCTCAGCTCTCCGTCCCCAGGGCGGGGCACTCCATCATCACCATGGAGACGGACGGCCACCACCGTTTCTCAGGGCAGGATGAAGACGTGGACGTGGACGCAGGCTCCGTCAGCAGACGCCTGCTGGTGTTCGGAGGCGGAGACAACGAGGGCAACTTCTACTCCGACCTGACGACTGTCGCCGTGGAGGATCTGCTCGCTGCTATTTAAAGAGAGTGAGTCAGAGGTGAATCCTCCCTCCCTGACTCCTTGTGAAGCCATTTTAACACCCCCACCGATCCTTTTTTATTATTTATATTCCTATAGTTTGTCTTTGTTTCCTTTTTGGCTGTGTGAGCCCCTTCTTTTTTTTTTTTTTTTTTTTTTTTTTTAAAGGTTTTAAAGATGTTGGAGTTGGAATTGGAAAGTGTACAGTTTAGGCATTTCTTCTTGTTTCCATTTAGTGCACAACCGGAATATGAGAGCTACTTTTTTTAACAAACGTCAAAGAGAAATGTCCTCGGTGTCCTTGTGGTTCCATATGAATTAGTCTTGCCTTGCCAGATCTATCTCAATGGCACTGTGTCAGTGCTGGAGTATGGATCCGACCGCACGAGTTAACATTCTAAAATAGGGGCGGGAAACACTCTTGCCTTGTTTATTTCTTTAAACCAATCACCTCGGGTGGTGCTAATCGCCAGATACAGCGACAGCGCCCTTGCAAAATAGATAGCGGAAGGGGAGGAGAATGCCTGGATGTTTCTACCTGAAACTGTACATCGGGTAAGCCAGACGGAGCA
Organism: Perca flavescens; assembly: GCF_004354835.1. Taxonomy (NCBI): domain Eukaryota; kingdom Metazoa; phylum Chordata; class Actinopteri; order Perciformes; family Percidae; genus Perca; species Perca flavescens. Next base: position 24,177,907 of record NC_041349.1, read on the forward strand.
ATGATCATGGTTTAAACAAACATTTAGGACATGAATCAAATGTTTTATGTACATAGTTTAAAGGTTTCAACTTGTTCCTCAGGTTAAATGTATATTTTTGTTTCTGATATGTCATTTTCTTTTACTAATGAATAAGTGGAGCTTTTAGAAGCCTCGATATGCGGAATACGTTTCTTCTGGATAGCTGCACGTGCATTAACTGTATGTTAGGCTCAAAAACATGGTAATGTTGTCATTTCAAAATTTCACTTCATGTTATTGTGCATTGGCACTTGGCTTCTTTCTTTACCTAATAATAAACATTTGATTTTCTACACTGTATTTTAAGCATACTCTTCCTTTTTAAGTTGACATGTGCAGAGATGTAGACAGTTAAACTCAACTTCGACAAGCTTTTCCATTTGCAGAATAATGAACCCACCGTTTTAGTCTGACTTTATAAGACTTTATACCAAGTAGTGTCCAAATGATGAATCCGTTAACATCCCTGTTAGCCCGGAAACTCGACACTAACCTGAGCTGTCAGACTAGATCAACACTGATGCTATCTTCAAAGAGCCAGAGCTAAATGGAGACATTTTAATAAAATATTAGTGGAGCCCGAGAGGGATTATCTTCCTTTCTGCTGAACAGCTGATAATGGTGTCATGAATGTGGCTGTTTTTTTTTTCTTTTAATATATTCATTGGATTATACAGCCAGTTTTGGTGACGGGAGGTTCACACAAATGTTTTTATGTTTGTTCATCCCCCAGAGCAGAAATCCTTATAAAAACTGAGTGGGTAATTATATTCTAAAAAAAACGTAACATCAGATCAACTTTATTGATCCCACTTGAAGTGCCATAGCAGCAACAGCACAAGAACCGATACATATATTATATAAGTAACTTTAAAAAAAAGTAGAATACATAAAGAATGTCTGCTATATGCAAAATGTAGCATGAAAAAACTAAATATAAACTATTACTGAGACCTTAATAATAACAAATAAAGTGAGGGGGCTAAGAAGTTGCACAATTTATAATAAAAAAAGAATAGTAAAAAAATTGCACTGTGGGGGTGCTACATAGGTTTAAATTTGACCACTCAGAAAATAAAATGAATATGAATTTGACTCCATGTCTGTGATTTCCTCCAAAGGTTTCCTGGAAAGTATGCAATCTGGTTCTAATCCTAGTGAAAATAGACTGAGACTGGCTCTGAGACAGATTATAGGTAGATGTTCAGTTTTTTTTTTTATAAGCATTTGTTGATTTACAGAGGAAATCATCACTCCATGAATGGTACGCGCTTCACTGCAGTGTTGTGTGCCGATAAAGATGTCGCTCATCCTGATCATGGTGATTCAGAGGGAGTCCTGTTGCCATGAAGTGACTGAGACCTCCTTTACCTCCAGAGCAGACAAATAAAGATGGCATAAAAACTTGACACAACAACCTCACAAGGCAGATGGTACTTGCTGCTTTGTTGTGGCAAATGATTCAACAACTTTGGTATCTTACTGAAAACAGACTAACAAATCTGTTGGAGGCCATTAAGCTGGTTTCACCCACTCCGTGGCATTTCCTCTGGTGATACAAAGGAAAGCCTGGCTTCCTAAAAAGTTCCATCGAAAACAAATCGGTTTCCTCATTTCACTTCAAAGACTTATACTTTTCTACTTGATTCTTTCACTGTGAATCATAACATATTAATGATCTTAATGTGCAACAAAACAAGTCTTCATTACTTTGGCTGTAGTTAAAGACCTTTTTAAATTTTTTGGGGATTTTTTTTTTTTTTTTTTGAGATTCCAGTTATCTTAAGTACATCATGTTATCACTAATTGTGATTGTAGCACAGTCTCTACAGATTCAGCTTATTTTTGGCCTTGCTTCTTACTACTTGACTAATTTTGCCCACGCTGTGAGTCAGCACCTACTAAATTGTCAGGTTAAGTACGGATATTGTCACTCATTTCTGTGAGTGTACAAAGTATTTTTGTTTGTGTCCTCTTCTATAGTAATGGCCGATGGTGGTACATTTTATCTCAGTAGGTTACAGTGCAATTTTATATCCGCATTGAATGATCCGGAGCAGCTGTATCAGGGCGAAGTGCTGGCCTAAAGCAGTGGTTCCCACCCATTTTGTCTGACTAACCCCTAAAGCTCTGTCAGAGGATTAATCATATACACTATTATCTTCATACCACACATATTGATCCTTGAATGGTTGATGTTCAGGCTTGGTGTCTTGTTTGGTACTTGTACTGTTACAGAAGGTAGACATTTTAACTATGTGTTATCATTTTCCATCTCTATTTTGACTTCTCTGCTAACTTTAACTCTTCAACAGCATTCAGGTGATACAGCTGACTCCAGGTGATGGGAGTCCTATACAGTCAGCCGGTTGTAGCTGACAGTTCATTGGTCATCGTGACAATAAATCTACTGCTTGCTGAAGATTGTTCGGAGAAACAATTGTTGCAAATCGATGATCATGGCAAAATAGGAGGTGTTTTCACTTGATTTATCTGATAAGACCTGTCTGACCCTCTGACTGGTTGTGTTGCACCTGTTAGGGTGGGAGAGAAGTTCGACCTTTATCATTCTTATTGGTTCATCAGGTTTAGTGACATGATGTAAATCGCACACACAGCTCCACCCACCTTCAGTCCGAGCAGAAGTTTAATTAGACTGAATAATTGTGTGTGTTGGGCCTTTGGATGATTTTTGCATCAATGTGATGAAGTACTTTAATTTGTTAGGCATTGACACAGCTTTCAATTGATTTTCCAGAAAATGTCTTATGTATATAAGATGAATTAATGTGTTAGTTTGATACAAAAGGACATATACCGCGATAGAGGATTTTTTTTCTCCATATTACCCACCACTAATGTACATCTACAAATACACGCAATTACAGTAGGATCAACTCCAAATATGAAATAACTGCCATGATCAGAATTCAATTGTAAGTTACTTTTATTGGTGACTAAATAAAGTAAGTTGACACTTCAGAAATAAGATGGACATGCAGCCAAGGGCCGCAGGTCGGAGTCTAACAAGCTGCCGCTGCATCGAGGAGTGAACCTCTTTATATGGTCGCACGCTCTACCAGGTGAGCTACCCAGGCGCCCAAAAGTAATTCTCTTTAAACACAAAGAAGGTCTGACTGGTGAGTTTATGAGTAATATGCCTTTATTATTAGACTATATGTCGCCACACTTTTTTTTTTTTTGTAAATCAGAAAAGAAATTGTGTATAATTCTTTAAGAATTGCTTTAATTTCTCCCCAACTTTGTTCAATAACTGGCTTACTGAAAGTGGAATCACTGGTAACAGCTGGGTGGCTCATGCTCCAATGCATTTGAATCATACATGTGACAACGTAATGGAGAATAAAGAATAATGAAGATCTACATCGTGCCACAGAGTTTTCTAGGCTCTTGTCGAGATCAACTGAAATGCGAAAAGGCCGGAGAGACAGCCTGATGGTGATGTATTAACAGTCTGGTGATGCGTATAGAATGCCAGCTTCTACAGAGAAAATGATTGGCTACCTATTAAAAAGAACTGTCATCAAAGCCTCAATCTGGCCAGATACTGTTGGCACTGTGAAATAGGAGACTGGAGATAAAAAGGCTGAGTGTTTTTTTTTTTTATGTTCATCCAATGAGACTTAAAAATACTCCCAAATCAGCTGCAATTAACAGACTACAGTTCAACCTCCTACTCAGAGTCTCATTTCTTCTGCAAAAATATGCCAGCCAAAAAATGAATTTTCATACAAATATTTATGGGACACACAGCAGGAAATTGTCTAAGGATAGGCTGAGGGTTAAACTGTATGTGTTTTATTTAGATAGATGCTCTGTAATATATTCAAGCATCCTGCAGGTGGTGACACTTAAGCACGTTTTTCCCAGCAACAAACTAGACTTTTACCTAAACTGCTCCTGTAAAATCTGTAAAAAGTAGAGTCATTGAGTGCATGTGGTATATCGTTTTGTGAACATTCTAATTTCACATTTTTCACAAAGCACTGGTCACAAAATACAGAGCTCTCCTGTGTTCCACTGTCAAATTGGACATGCTCCAATACGCTGAAACAGAAAAAAGAGGACATATTCTGCCAAGTCTCTTGGATTGGTTTGAGTGTATACTGATTGATAAGTTGCAAAAAAAAAGGCCCGGTTATTCCCTCTGGTACAGTAACTAGGCTACACTTTTATGCACTGAAACCCAAGGTGTTTGTCTCCTGTAACAGTGTATGTACCCCTATGTACACTCCTTCCATCATCAGGGATGTGATTTTTCCCTTGATTCATGGGGAAATCCTGCCAGTTGGATGCTCTCCCAGTCATTACTAACAAGCCTCTCATACCCCTTCATTTCCTGATTTTTTTTTTTTATTTTCTACATAACATCCTTGCATTGTGCAAATGGCAAATATTTGGTATTGTGGCTAGTCTCTGCAGACCTCCTGATTGACAGAGTTCACACATCACCACGTCCAATGGCAGCCATATTATCTTCGTCAGTCCATGGCTGTTGCTAAGTAACTTGAAAATGTCTCTGCCAGCTGTCAGCATCTCACAGTCACATTTGTGAGTACATATAATACAAATTACACTTTATATATACAGCTGTGATTGCAATGAAGGCATATTATCAACCACATCAGAGTATAGCTAAATAATGGACTATGGCCTCATTCAGATAAAAATTATCGGGGTAAAGGAGAAGAAATATATATTTTCCACTAAAATTCTGCGGCTAACGAAAGAAGGATTTTATGGAGTAATTATTAAACTACCCTTCAACCAAAGGATCTCCAGTGCCAGCAAATGTCACCCTGCCTGTGAGCAAGGCACTGTTTTCACTACAACCTCATTGGTGAGCTGCTCTAATATAGGACAGTAACACTTTGACTAACCAGCGATGAATATCTGAAAAGGTAAACCACTTGGGACAAAACTGAAAAGTGGGCCAAGAATCAAAACTATATACAGTAAACACAATAGATACTTGAAAGTTTAAAAAAAAAGTGTATTATTTTATTTAAAATGGCTTGTTTTTTTTTATTGTTTTAATCTAAATTGAAACGTGAATTTGTGTTGCACTTGATGTACAGTACAATAAATTATTATTTTATAGTAAGAAATAACAAGCCATGCCCGGTTTGCCAATTTTAGGCTTCAGGGTTAAACTTCTCTATGTATTCTCCATAAATTTCGTACTGTGTTGTAACACTGGCTTAATGAATGAATGCCAAAGAAACCATTAAGTTGGCTGTCTCTTGGTGTTTCACACTAATATAACGGCAATGCTATACAAACAATTAATTACAAACAGTTAAATAGTTAAATTTTTACATCTGTGTTGAGTTTTAGTAATTCACATGTCACATCAGTCCGTCACATTTAATACAGTGACAGTTGTTTTTATTATAAACATGCATTCATTTGTTAGTGGGCCCCGGGGCAAAAATGTAGAACTATAGATTTGGACACAGGGCCACAAGATATATAATTAAGGACCCAGCTCATATTGTACTTAAGTTGTACAAATTTGCAAGTAATCAAATAACCAAAAAAGCAACTGACACAAATGTGAATGTGGGGCTTTTGGGGCCCCTGGGGGTCTGGGCTGCTGTCTTCATTGAGCTACATACACAATTTCCTGCACCTGCCATTTACCAGCCTGGAAGAGTCGCGGTCACCGGTAAAGACCGGAAAAAAAACGAGTAGAGCCGAACGCAGAACGAACCCCCTCCCTCCCCAATCCTTTCAGTCGTGGTGGTGCAAGCAGCCATGTTGCCGCGAGCTTGTTCCGGTATCAGGGCAGGATCGTGCGCATAGACTGCAATCGGGCGCAGCTCTTCGACTCTCTCCCCCTGTCGCCCGTGACACGCACCTCCTTAACAAGAAAACCCCCGTTTACCGAAAATGGATTTTACAACTTGATAATTCTTTCTTCCGTCGGCTGGTCTTGGGGATAATAGCAGTCGGTGTACCGACGGGACGAACACTGCAGTGCAGCACTGTTGGACGACCTTATTCCAATCACGCAGCACAAGGAAGAGCGCCGGTGATTTCCGTGGATTTTGAGTTTTGCGGCTTGCTCTGTGGCCGCAGGAGGATCAGTAAACTAGCGAGCTTGCTTCGAAAAAAACACTGAATTAGCTACATGGGCTAATACTGGCTAGCGCAACAGATTAATTCGTGTTTTTCACCTGCCATGTGACCATTTTACATGGTGCTGCTTTTATTTTAGGGTACCATACCCTGGATATCTCGCTGGGAACATTTTGAATTGTTTTGTGTGAGTTGAAAAGGTCGAGACCTCGCCGGGAATAACTTTGGCCTGAAAGTTTTGTAGACCCAGGACCTGGTTTCAAACCTAAAAGGAAACATCTGTGCCACAAAAAAAAAGAAAAACAGGCGTCGACACTGCGTTATTAAAGTCAGACGTAAGTTAGCAACCTTACAGGTTAGCATGCTAGCCACCTAATTGAACCTTGTCTTGTTCAATACAACCATTGCCACAACTTTTCTTCAAGCTAACCCAAGTAGCTAGCTGGCCAAAACGCCCGAGCATCAGGTTGGTAACTCACTGGTTACCATCGACACTGATAAATGCTAATTGGGAACTGGATGTTTTCACACAAAGACCGAAGCTAAAGAAGACGTTTAGCTTTTTCCTGTTTTATGCTTGTTGACAATCATGGGACGTACGGTTGCTGCTAGCTAGTTTCTAGCTAGCTGGCTAACTCGGCTAGCCGCTGATGTGGGATTCAACTTGTTGATTCACGGGCTATCTGTCGTGCTGCTAGCTGGCTAGCACTGGACATCTGGAACTGGATTTTTCCTCTACCATCAGCTAGCCAGATTTTAAATGCACAAAAGACACTAAAGAATCGTTTTTGTTTCACTGTTCCTTCCCCTTTTTGGCAACTTCAAGTCTTTCAAAAATGTCAACAAGGACCCCACTGGTGCAAGTAATTGAAAATTCGACCGGCCAGGTAAGAATCTAAGATAATGCTCCAATTTAATGGTATAGTTGACATTTACTCATAAAATCTACCTTAGTGTGAAATTCGTATCTGCTGTGGAGAGAGGCCCTGTTTGGCCTTCCACAGTCTCTGGTTGTCTCTTTGCTTTTTCCTCTGTCTCTGTTGTCTTTGCCACACAGCAGTGATTCACCAGCTTGCCTACGCACTCACACTGGATTTCCCACTCTTTGCAGAGTAGAAGAATACATTTAGGTTTCTGTTTAGTCTGTGTGTTAAGGCATGTCCTCCTACTTGACTTTTCAGTACTTTGACCTGTTGCAGTACAGACAACCCTGTTAGTTGCACGTGAATGCTATAGAGTTGACAGTACAGAAGCCCAGCATCAGCAAATTATTATTTCACCATAGTACATGTGTGACAAGTGTTCTTTATGCACCCTTTGCCACTGGAAACAATGATAATCCATTGTCAAGTGTCAAAACAATCAAGTGGGGTTTGAGAAATTCCCGTTTCTTTAGAGAGAAGGTTGACTTTTGTTGGAGGCTTGACACGCAATGTGTTCTTTTTTTAATATACAACATTGATTTGCGACTTATTCATCTCTTGAAAGAAAAAGTTGTATTGTGTTTGTGCAGGACAATCTTGACATGGGAACCTTCGGTATATCACAAAGCTGTAAGTACTTGCTGGTTGTTCTTGCCAAAAAGAAGAAGAATTGGTGTCTGTGTGATAAAAGAAGCCGGGCTTTCAAATTTTTTGGTGGTAATGCAAACTTGTAATAAACTAGATGGATCATTCATTGATTGTTAAATAAATTGTACATAAAGGGGTCCAGAGCACTCCTGGAGCAGATGGAGATTTAAATTGAGAGGTATTGTTAAAGTTGGCACCCAGATGCTAAATTGGTATTGTCATTTCTGGGTGCATGTGATTGAAGGCACTCCCGGACAATAAATCTATTGACCCTTATGTAGAGGCCAGAGGGCTTCTAAACACACTGTAAATACCGTACCATTAATACATGTATCACAATTACAAATGATTTTTGAGAGCTGGAGATTCAAAAAGTACACGTTTCCATTCAGCTGAATAGAGAACCACTCTGGTAGTGTGCTTAAATATGTAAAAGACAAAGAAAGCCTTTGGCTGTGCTCTGTAAATCATTAGAAGGCCGGAACAAAGCCCTAGCTTCCAGGACAGAATCTGTCTTTATCTTGTTGACAGTTTTATCTGGAGATTTATTGTAGTTATGAGAAAGCTGCACACACTTGCATGAAAACCATTAAAGTAAAAATAAAAAACTCTTATTGCCGTTGGATAGAAACATTTGTATGTCTACGTGTTGACAGAGTAGTCAGTGGACGTCAGCATGCGTGTGAAGCTAAACCCATTTCTATATTTGGGTTGCTTGAGCATCTATAGGTATATGAATGTGGCTGCGCTGAGAATTTGGCGTGATGGATTGTTTTGGCAGTTGGTCAGTAGCTTTGAGTGTAGCAACATAAATAGAGCAAATGTACACATGAAAAAAACATTTGTTATAACCTCCAAAAATTCATAAAACGTGGCTATTAAATGAATAGAACATCATAAATAAGGGGAGCATTAGCCTATTAAATGTTTCTGTCCCAACTCCCAAGAGCTGCACCCTCTTTCAAACAGTTTTCTCCCTGAAACATTGAAAGCCCAGCCCAGGTGTGTGAACTGCAACTGCACAGCCAACCAGACTGCAGAGCTGCTCTTAACGGCCAATAGGGAAACCTCTCTGTGTTGGAGAATCAAAGGTTCAAAGATTTTGTCTGTCTTGGCGTCTTGTACAAATAAATTGCTGACAGAAGATGTCTGTTGATACCATGATCTCACTGCGTGTGTGTGCTGGCTTGTCTCACAAGGTGGATCACTGATTCCCTTACAGTTTATCAGAAAGCAGATCGACAGCCAGACTGCTGTATAGGCAAATAAGTACACACATACATATTCTTACATGGCTACACCCTTACAGAGGTCAGAAACTATACAGTTAATTGGCTGTCTTTGACTTTAGCACCCTCAAAAACACACACACAGGGACTCTCTATATCTTTCTATATAATAGTTAATAGTTGAAGTTTGGTGTGTTTTGAACATAATGATATAACACACACATGAGTATTAACCTTCAGTTTAGTTGTACACTCAGGCTTGAAAGAGTACAAAAGCAAAGTGCAGTATTTTGTGATTAACAAACGGAACTTCCTGGTATGCCCGGCTTGTGTACCCTTTAGTGACGCGCCTGTACCAATGTAGCCTCCTGTGTTGTTTTTGCTGTAGTGCTATAGTTGGTCCGAATGCACCCTTACTCATCATACAGCCCCTAGTGAGGATTTAGGGGTGTAAGAAAAACGTTTGGGTCATGGCAAGTCCTTAATTGGGTTTGTAGGCAAAAGGTCACAGATGGATACTCTCACACAAACCCAGTCTGTTTTAAAGGCCACGTATAGAAAGCCTTTGGTGTCGGGTCTCAAGATACAGGACAAAATGGCAATGGGCATGCAGTCGGGTTGAGTGTTGACATGACTCTCTGTTGCCGTCAGAGATGTATATTTTGATTGGATTAGTCAATGTGTCGCTAGGTAAAAACAAACATTCTCTTAATATCCTGACCTTGTATCAGCAAAAAGACTGCTTGACTGGAATGAAAAAAATGTTTATCTTAATATTTCACGCCGAATGGCAAATTACTTGACGTGGATGGAAAGTTCTTTTTACACATGACTAGCAAACTAAGCTGTTAATGGTTATAAAAGTCTGGGGGGGTTGTGTTGTAAAAGTTACTGAGCTACCATCCTGTCACCATAAACGACCGTTGTAGGATGGGTATCAATAGGATTTTATCAAACAGTTATTTGAACTTTTTTTCCAGGGATAAGTTAAATTGTTTCCTGTGTATATAATGTAGGAGGAGCAATTGCTACAGATGTCTGTGTTACCTAAAAACTGATTAGCAGTACCATTTGTCCAGGAGCTGTACACCACTTTAGTACAGGTTCTCAATACCCATCTCTAGTCGTTGGGCACATATCACAAGAGAGCTGTCAAATGTAGTGAAGTGACTTGTGACATCTTTCTGATGGTGTGAAATGGCAGATATGTTGAGTGGCTCTGATGTGACATGTTGCCACACAAGGTTTGGTACTGGCTGTTAGTTTGAGGAACTTATTTGGACATGACACTCATTATCAGTGTGACCCCAGATCAACCTTGACTAGCTGGAATTTGAACACAATACGGTGACACATCGGGTTTATTAAAACGACAAAGCAGAATGTATTTTGTCTTGGAAACCTCTTGATATTAAAATTGCAGTAAATTAGTCTAAAATGGTGTTCTGCATGACTGTTTGCTGTAGGTTTGCGCTCTTTGTCCACTTCCCCAGACGTGATCGGTTGATTGTCTGTCTAATTTCCTGTTTTACAATGTTCCCTCTCTATTCTCTGAGCCATGTCTTCTGAAAAGACAGACTAATGCGGCCAGAAATACTGGTCTGCCTCTTCAATTGTTACTTCATCCTCCATTTCATTGTTTGGCTAGTTGCACACTAGCTGAGCAAGCTGGATCCTCCCCACATGGGAGTGTGATGGACTCGAACCATTAATTTGTCCAAGTTATATTTCCTCATCGTAGAAGTCATGTAGAGTTTACCCAAGGTTTATTTATAAAAGACCCTCCATCCCGAAGGAAATAAAACAAGGAACAAGTAAATAAAGTACAAATCGCAAGATGGCCCCTATGAAGGGCTTACCTACCTGGTGTATAAAGTTCCCACAAAAACTTAAACAGTAAAAGAAAAGCCAATTTAGTCCCTTTTACCTCACCAGCATGGCTGAGTGTGCAATCTTTTTTAAAAATCCAAATTAATGACGGTGATGTAATTCTGCCTAGGAGTATACACTTACTGTCACTGAGCATTGTCACGCCTGTACGCTACTTTATCAAGCAGGGAAAGTGGGGATAAGATCTGAGGGATTTCATACACGCAGCTGACGGAAGTAAAATGCAGAAGCCTCAGCATTCTCATTTTAAAAGCTTAAAAGTAAAACCCGGGAACTTAAAGCTGCCCTGTAGAGTTATCTTTCAAACAAAAACAATTATGTTTACATGTAGTGTTTCTAAACCTGTGTTGTTTACGTCCGTGTTTGCTTGCTAGCAGTCTTCTACACTGTCTTTTTGACTCAATAGGATAGTGTAGAACAAACTGTAAAATGTGTAGTCTGGCTCAGCGGAAGTACATTTCCAGGATAAAGCCTGACATCCGGCGGATGCCTCATGCGTCGCATGTCCCTCATCTTCTGCTCTCTGTGTGTTGCCGTTCTCAAAATCCCTTCGCTTCGTGAAACCTCAACAAACTTAAAGCCACACGCTGAAAATGGCAAGTTTTGAAGAAAATTTGGATCATGCAACAAGGCGCGCCTGCTTGGTGCCGGGGAATAATTGTAACAATTTACAAAGAATATGTTCACAGCATTAACTCTCTATCTGTGACGTTTTGGGACCGATTGGTAGGGATTGCTATAGACGAAGTACTAGGGGTGTTCGATTCTAAGGTCACGATTTGATTCTTACATTTTTTCTTCTTCTTTTTTTTAAGCACAGGTTGCTATGCCGTTTTTAGACTAGACTTTTATGCAATATAATATCTGACCTTTGTTCGCACATTACATTGTCAAATTCAAAACCTTTTATTAACAACATAATGTAACAGTAACTTACATCTATAACCTGCCATCTAGTTTCTCTTTTGTAACTTCACTCTTCTTCACAGATGACATTCAAGTTCACAACAATGAAACAGCCATGTCCATAGTCTTCTCTGAACAATTACGTGTCTTAACAAACTATTTCCGAACAGTTGAACATTTACCACGCAGATTAACTGCTGTGTTAGTCGTGCTGCCAGTGGAAGAATACGGTACGCGCACATAGAAGAGCTTGCAAACGACAATGTGAACATTGTCAACATAACTCACTGGAAATCCAAAATACTTCAACACCGGCGACTTCAGTGAAAGAGGAGGGGGTTCAAGTTCTGTCGATGGGTCTCCTGCATCTGCAGTTGCCATGCTATCTTTTGACTTGAGGAGGTTGACTGACTCGCAGCACTTCACTAATGGTGATGAACTGACCGAAGAACCGGTTAATTAACCCGAGTAGCGTCACTGAACCGGAAGAATGAACCGACTCACTCCTGTTATTTTAACTAATTTGTGCCGGCAGCGCGGTGTATGCTCCGTTGTATGTAGCTGGTCTTCTTCTGCTACTGTGTGTGTAGTAATCTACTTTCCCGCAAGCCGACCGGGCGTGGCAGCATCGATGATTCAATTTTTTTTTCATTCGAGATTGTGACTTAATTATCGTGACACCCTTACGAAGTACACACGGCAATGCAATGGCAAGAGCACAATATGTTTACCCATGTATCCAGCTAATTTAAATACCTCGCGTTACTGTATTGTATGAACAGTTTAATTAATTTAATATTGTATGTGGCGTTTTCTTTTGCGGCGTGCAAATGTTCCACCAAAACAAGGTCCATCCCGAGACCATTTTCCAGAGCTACCATCGCTGTGTCCGGAGCTTAGCGCCGCCCAAGACTATTCAGAAAAAAGAAGTTGAAAAAAAAAAGGTGTGTGTGACAGAGGCTGTTGAGTTGTAACTTCCCTCTGCTTGATTGAAGAGTTGTGGGACTGTACTTCTATCAATGTTTTTAATAGTTTTTGCAGATTTTGGAATGCAGAATTTAATTGTTGGCCTGGAGAGATTTCAGGGGCAATATTCATATGTTTTCTTTAAGTCCAAATGATATCGTAAAAAATCTGTGGCCCTAGTTTCCCGTCTATTCCGGTTTGACCTTTGTGACCTGCACCACGACAGTGACTGTTGAAAATTTAAAATGTCAAGCACCAAAAGACAAAGCAAACGCAGTATTGGAAATATGAGCATAGTTAGATGTATTCTACCTGACACCTTGGGAGTTTAAAAGCCTGTTAGAGAATCTCCCAGCAAGCTGTTGAGCTGGAAATTCAATATAGAAGAGAGAGAAACACTGAATGTGTAAGTGAAGATGTTTTGATATTCCAGCGTTCACCTTTTTGCTTTTCCTTATTCATGCTCCCTTTGAATGAGTCATCTTGCAAGCAATCTATAGCACGCGCACACACAGACACATATACATGTGGCAGTTACGCCCAGGAAACCATAAATTATGCCTCTCTCCTTACCAGACCAGTCACTAGGCAGATGAACAGAAAAAACGAAGCTAGCCAGGGCCCTAGCAACAGAGAACCTGCCACAAACACACACTCATACACACCGAGTAGATTGCACACTCCATCCTTCACATTTGTTCTTGCCGGCACAGACACACACGCACACTAGCAGTCCCTAATTTTTTTTTCCTGCACACTGACACATTGGTTAGTTGTTAAATGGATCGGAATTACGTTTGGATTTAATGAGTTCTCTTAGTCATTTATACCTGGACTTCCGGTGGACACTTAAGTACAGGGCAAGCAGGAACTACCTAGGGGTTTAACCAACAATGCAGTGAAGTTCAGTTTTGTGTGTGTGTGTGTGTGTTGGATTTCTTAAGGGAACAGGGTAAAACAGGCCTTTCCAGTTGAGCCGATTGGTAGGTGTGGCAGCTAACTGTAGACCTGTGATTTGAAGGGCTTGACATCATTCAGGTGAAGGCGTGTGGATTCCTCTTTCTTTCTCACTGCTTCAATGTAATTCGCTCTTATTGTTTAGTCATCTGATGTCAGTCTGCTATAAATACGTTGATTTCTTACTGTGATCAAATGTGTGCGTTTTGATTTCTACTAATGGTTAAATGAATGTTTAAGATGATATGACTGATTTGTCAAAGATTTTATCAAGTACAACCCACGTTGCAGTTTTTTTAGATTGTGGCCTTTTCATTATCTCATAGAGAGAAAAAAATTAGTAAAGATAAAACTGGCGTATTGGCAATAGGGCTGGACCCTAATATTCGACTATTAGAATATTCGTTTTTTAGGTAGGTATTAGATTTTCAATTTTGGGATTTGAATATCTTTTTGTCCCCCAATACTGTAAAATAACAGAATCCCTAATTAATGCCTTTTAATTAAACCCAAAGATACATGTTGCAGCGCACAGCAGTGGTCTTTCTCCCTTTTTGATCTTTGTGTTTCACCCACCAAGCGCAGGTCTTTAAACACACACACACACACACACACACACACACACACACACACACACACACAAAACGTGATGCAAGTTACGTTGCCTCTGTAGTTTGTTCGTCACAGTGAGACACGGCAATGCCGGTAAAGCGGACAAGTGTGGTTACAGTTTTAAAAACTTCACACAGGTGGCCGGGTTAGCTCAGTTGGTAGAGCAGGCGCACATATTGAGGTGTATACCTCGACGCATAAGGTCCAGGGTTCGAGTCCGACCTGAGACGATTTCCTGCATGTCATCCTCCTCTCTCTCTATATCTAGCTGTTCTTTCCATTAAAAGCTGAAATGCCCTCCCATAAAAAAATAAAAGTTCACACAGACGGCGTTTGCTGCAATATAATGTAATGGCGAGATCGCAGTGCCGTAATGTTACACTGAAGGCGACGCCGTGCGTCACAACACTGGCGCGGCACTTGAGCTAACGTTAGCTTTGTAGAGATTGTAGGATGTCCCAAACTGAATAAATACTTTACATGTAGGCTATTTTTAACATAGCGCCATGTCACTTACTCACCGGCACAGCTGATGTGATCCAAAAATTTCCCAAAAACTCCAGAGCGAAAGATAAATCACTTAATATAAATATTTTGTTTGTGATTTTTTTTTTTTCATGAATTAAAATGTTTCAAAAAAAGTTTTTGATTCAACTCTGGATTGTTGCAGTGGTCGTTGATCAGGCGAGGTGGCTCAAATCTTCTATAAAACACTACAGGAAACCCTGTACCCATAGAAACACATATTCATCACCTTTTCATATCAGCCACCCTCTGGAAGCTACATAGATCTGTAGGCCTGTCATGATAACAAATTTTGCTGGACGATAAATTGTCCCACAAATTAATGCGATAAGCAATAATATTGTCGTTGAGAGACCATTTTCCTCTAATATAATGATAATGGCATAATAATGCAGGTACACCTTTTCAGAGATCAATAAACTTTTATTTCTAAAGAATAATTAACACTGGAACTGGAAGACATTTTAAATATCCACAATATGTCTTTGATCTCCTTTTAGTATGTCGTCTTTCACGCTGATGTACAGTTGGTGTTTGTGACACGTATGTTCTCCCAGGCAATTCATAGCCTACTGGCTGTTAAATGTTTGCAGGATTCCTCAAGTGTTTGTGCTATAGACTACAGACTCTGTACTACATTTAACAATTATTTAACACTAAATATTACATTTAATTAATAAATGAAATCTATCTATATGGCTATCTCCCACATGGCGAGTAAATGTTTGTACCAAAGTAGTTCTGTTTTTCAGTCTTCATTTTGGCGAAGGTGCGGCTTCTGCTCTTCTGCAGGCCGGAGCTTCGTGGGAGCGGGCCGACACAAACACTGGCGCAACTCTGACAAACTTTCCACACTCCGTGTCCGTGGACAGCTGTAGGCTTGTACCGTTTATGTTCTCTGCGTTGTCGGACGAATGCAGCCACTTTCCTGAAACCGCTTGCGAGACAAGTCCACAGCGGCGTGTATGTCCGAGCCTGTCTCCACCGCCTCCATCTGCACGTTGTCAGCTGTGTGGTTTGGAATGAACGGGAGAAAACAGGACGCCGAGTAACACGGTGGATATCGCTCATATACTTTTGTTGACGGCGGCTTAACTGCAAAGTGCTGCGGGAAACCCTGCTGTCTCTCTCTCTCTCCGCTTGGAGTCCCGCCCACACAAAGACCATGCGACTGACAAGAGGGTTCTCTCCTCGTTACGCTAAGGAACCGAGAGCGGTCCTCCAGTCTCTTTGGTAGAGA